>NC_041401.2:123657946-123837946 GCF_900747795.2 Erpetoichthys calabaricus
TAATGTTAGCTAAGACCCGGCAGTTAAAAGTTTCTCGCTACAGCAATTTTAACTCTGTTACAAAGTGATGCAAACTCTCGTTTATACCTCGTGTCTTCTTATTAAACTTGTATCTCGCGAATATGGCATTGCAAACGGCAGCGGGAGCGTTTCAATAAAGTTAATTTAAGGTTACGGTTTACACCGTGCTTTTTTATACCTCGTGTCTTCTCATTAAACTTGTATCTCGCGAATATGGTATTGCAAACGGCAGCGGGAGCGTTTCTATAAAGTTAATTTAGACTTACGGTTTACACCATGCTTTTTTATACCTCGTGTCTTATGAAGATGCTTGTATGCGTCACTCACTCGCTTCTTATTGTTTCGCTGCCTTGTCAATTGTGTAATGAATGTTTTCTTCAGCGCTCTTTGGGGCTCCTCCTTTTCTACGTACTGAGTTCACAGTCAGTTCACGTGATTACGTGGGAGGCGTGATGCCGCGACACGCAACTCAGTCTCCTACGGCCATCTTGCTGCCTTCCATTACAGTATATGGACAAAAAAGAGGTTCCAGTTATGACCATTACGCGTATAATTTTGAAATGAAACCTGCCTAACTTTTGTAAGTAAGCTGTAAGGAATGAGCCTGCCAAATTTCAGCCTTCCACCTACACGGGAAGTTGGACAATTAGTGATGAGTGAGTCAGTCAGTCAGTGAGTGAGTGAATATATAGTGAGCTGCGAAGCTAATCCTACCCCCAAAAAGATACAGATGCCCCTGGAAAAAGCCCTAGGAAACCCCTAGGAAACTTAGACTACCTTCACATTTCTCCTTTTCCTTCTGGCCGGCTCTGTCGCGTAATCTGCCTTCCGCGCGCTACTCCGCCTTGTCAAAAAGCCTGTGCCGACTTCTTTCTGTGGTTATAAATTGATTTTCTGCTTCTCTCTCTCTCTCAGACTTCTGGTGCTCCTGGCACGTATTCCTCCTCCGAAGAAGAAATCCTTGGTTGCTTTTAAATGACAAGCGGAGGTGTAAACTCTTTCAAGGAGCACGTTTGAAACAGTTTTAAAAGATAAATGTTTGTTTGCAGTGTTTGAATAAAAATTCGAGTTTCTTCAACATCCACTGGTCTTCTGTGCAATCTTGTAACCCAAGCGTGACAAGTGGTACCAGGAGTGGTTGCACAGATGGATGCTTTAGCACAAGCGGAAGCCGAATACCTTTTCCAAATCGCCCAGAATGTTACTATCCCATATGATTCAGAAGATGATTTGCATTCCGAACGTCCTACGTCTAGTCTCCGGCCTCCGTCTGTCAGACGAAGAGACAGCCAACAATATATTCAGCCTCAAGGAGCCTCTCCAATCCCTCAACAGTATGTTCCGCCTCCACCAACACCAGCACCTGCGCAAGTTACTAGACGTGTGCTTCCTCTCCCTCCACTTCCGGACAATGCTAAGAATGTCCTGTCGAAGATGGGCCCATCTGATGACCCAGAGCTATTTCTTTTGGCTTTTGAACAAGTGGCGACTGTGTTAGGATGGGACAAACGTCATTGGGCTGTTATCGTCACCCAGTTTTTGTCTGGTGATGCACTACTTTCATTACAAAATATACCTACCGACAAATTTGGCGATTATGATTTTTTGAAAGATCAGCTTGTCTTGAAGAAAGCCACGACGTTTTTGTCGAAAGGTTTTGCACTTTACAACTGGAGGTTGGATATGGACAAATCTGTTCGTGCTCAGATACAAGATTTGATTCTTAAAGTGCAATGCTGGTTTGAGGGAGATAAAGTTGAGTGCAATGTTGAAAAAGTTGTTATGAACGTAGTGCTGTTTGGAATACCTGCACCCATCCAAGATGAATTTCTTCGTCACAATCTTGAATCTCTAGATATTACTTCACAACGTCTAGAAGGCTCCCAGACCGCTTTCAAAACAAGCGGTAGCTTCGGTACTCAGTATCCTGTGTTAAAACCTATAAGGTAACGCCCAGAGTATCCTCGTCAACTTGATCGTGTACCTCGTCATCCTTCAACAACTGATCTTCAGATGTCGTCAGCTAGACCACCAGGAAATGCAGTTGCTGCTACCACAAATGAGATGCCTGCTACCGGAGACAGAGGTCGTGGTCGTGGACGTCGTCGATTCGGTGCCGGCGAGCGAAGATGTTTCCGGTGTGACCAGCCTGGTCATTTAGTGAGAGATTGTCGTCTGTCTCCAGCCCGTTCAATGGAAATTGGCGTGGCAGAGGTTTGTTGCTCGAATATCCCGGATCCGTCGAAAAACAAAGATGGCTTATTTTTCACTATAAAGTTCGGGGGCCGACAGGTGACGGCGTTTTTGGACTCAGGCAGTGACCTTTGTGTTGTCAGACGCGACTGTCTTGACGACAGTTACCATAGTAATACCGAGACTGTTAACATACGCTGTGTACATGGAGATGTTAAGAACTATGAGACATTATTTCTTCCTGTATCTTATAAGAGTCGTCACTTTAAAGTGTGGTCTGCTATTTCTGATTCATGCCCTTGGCCTTTGCTGATAGGCAGAAGGAATGCTCTTTTTCCTATATTGATGGCTGAACGACAGTCACTAATTGACTCACCTGTTAAACCCATTCGGGGGGAGGGAGACGGGAACCTGGTGGCAGTAGGGAACAATTTAGGTCCCAATTTAGATATTGAACCAGATCTCTCTAGTGAGTCAGAGGAAAACTCCCTGGAGAATTTCTCAAATTATCAAGACCAAGACCCTTGCACGTCCTCTCAAATTGTAAATGTCTTAGAACCCAAACCGAGTTCTAGTGAGCAGCAGGATTTTGTGAGCTTGCAATGTGCTGATAGCTCGTTGGAGTATGCATTTAATCAGGCTTACACTGCCAGTGATTCCTATTACCAAGACCGATATAACGGGAGCCTAAAAACACCACACTTTCTGGTGAAAGATGGTTGTATTTTCAGAGTGATTTCGGACCATCTATTGGAAGACTTTATTGAGCAATTAGTAGTACCTGAAGCACATAGGGAAATTCTTTTACAGCTGGCTCACTCTCATATCTTGGGAGGACACCTGGGGTCTGATAAAACAAGACAGCGATTATTGTAATGGTTTTATTGGCTAAATATGGGAAAAGATGTTGAACGGTTCTGCACTTCATGCCCTGACTGCCAAATCGTCTCTGCTCATAAGCCTCCTAGGGCTCCCCTTTGCCCTATACCTATTTTGGATGTCCCCTTTCAGAGGGTGGGTTTAGATATTGTTGGACCTTTGCCGAAAACTAAAAATGGTTTCCAGTATTTGCTGGTGTTAGTTGATTATGCAACGCGATATCCAGAAGTAACTGCTTTGAAAAAGGCAAACTCATCGTCTGTAGCCAAGGCTCTCTCTGTGATGTTTACCCGTATTGGCATTCCTAAGGAAATTTTAACTGATCAAGGCACACCTTTCACTTCTCGTGTGATGAAACAATTATGTAAACGGTTCGCTATTAAGAAATTGTGCACCACCGTTTACCATCCACAAACTAATGGCTTGACTAAACGGTTTAACAAAACCTTAAAACACATAATCAGAAGAGTTGCTCATAATGATCCCACAACTTGGGACACTGTCCTGCCTTTTGTTTTGTTTGCTGTTCGAGAATCGCCACAGGCATCCACTGGTTTGAGTCCTTTCGAGCTGTTGTTTGGCAGGCACCCAAGAGGCATCCTGGATGTTGTTCGAGAGGAATGGATAGGTCATGAAACAACCTCTCTTGGGGAGGGTTTTGCAGAGCGAATAGTTTCCTTACAAGAAACAATTTCCAGACTTTCTTCTATTGCTGTAGAGCATCAACAACGAGAACAGGAAACACAAAAATGTCTATACGATAGACGCAGTCAGCTTCATGAATTCAAACCAGGCGATCGTGTTTTAGTATTAATACCGTCAGACCCACATAAATTCCTAGCTAAATGGCAAGGCCCAGCAATTATCGAAGAGCGTATGGGACCAGTAAATTAAAAGGTTAGAATTCCTGGTCGACGAAAACCATTTCAAATTTTGCACATTAATCTCTTAAAGAAATGGCACGACAGACAACAGGTTCACAATACCTTGACTGCTGTTTCTCAAACTGATGTTGTCATTGGCAATGATTTGACTGACCCACAAAAGACAGAATTATTAAACTTAATTGAACAGAACACTGATGTTTTTTCGGACTTACCAGGCGTCACTAATTTAGCAGAACATAAAATCACAACTGAAGCTGGTGTTCGGGTGCAGATGCGTCCATTTCGAATTCCAGAAGCACGAAGGAATATTGTACGCGAAGAAGTCAAGAAGATGCTGGAACTAGGTGTGATTCGTGAAAGCAAAAGTGACTGGTGCTCTCCAGTCGTGTTAGTCCCCAAGCCGGACGGTTCGGTTCGTTTTTGTATTGATTTTAGGCGCTTGAATAAGGTGTCTAAATTCGATGCTTACCCAATGCCCCGGGTGGACGAGCTCTTGGAAAAACTGGGTCAGGCAACCTATATTTCCACACTAGACCTCATAAAAGGTTATTGGCAGGTGCCTCTTGAGGCTAATAGTTGTGAGAAAACAGCATTTACGACTCCTGATGGACTTTATGAATTTACAAGACTCCCGTTTGGTCTTCATGGAGCCCCTTTAACTTTTCAGCGAATGATGGATCAAATACTACGCCCACATTCTGAATATTCTGGGGCGTATCTTGATGATGTGGTTATTTTCAGCAATGATTGGCATTCACATTTACAACGCCTACAAGCTGTACTTGATAGCCTGAAACAAGCTGGATTAACTGCTAACCCTAAGAAATGTAAACTAGGTATGTCTGAGACTCATTATCTAGGTTACTCGATGGGCAGGGGTTTACTTCGTCCACAACTAAGGAAAATAGAGGAGGTGCTTGCTTACCCACATCCTAAAACGCAAAAACAGGTGCGCGCTTTCCTGGGACTAGCTGGTTACTACAGAAGATTCATCCCTGACTTTGCAAATAGAGCTGCTCCTCTTTCAGAGCTTACTAAAGGAAGAAAAAAACGACCTATGGACAGAACTTTGCGAACGTTCCTTTTCAGATTTAAAAAAAGCCTTGTCATCTTATCCAGTGCTACGAAATCCTGATTTCTCTAAACATTTTATTCGACAAACAGACGCTAGTGCATTCAGAGTAGGAGCGGTCCTTTCCCAGGTATTTGAGGGTGAAGAACACCCTATCACGGACTTGAGTAGGAAATTACTTACAAGAGAACGCAATTATTCAACTATTGAGAAAGAATGTTTAGCAATTAAATGGGCTATAGAAGCACTACGCTATTACTTATGGGGACGGAAGTTCACATTAGTAACTGATCATGCTCCACTTCAATGGTTATACCGTCAAAAAGATACAAACTCCCGTCTTATGAGATGGTTTTTAGGATTACAACCTTACAGTTTTGAAGTCAGACACCGACCTGGGTCTTTGAACCGGGTCTGGAGAATCGCTTGATTCACGGAAACGTGAATAAAGCTGAGGGAGGGGGTGTGAGCTGCGAAGCTAATCCTACCCCCAAAAAGATACAGACGCCCCTGGAAAAAGCCCTAGGAAACCCCTAGGAAACTTAAACAGACTACCTTCACATTTCTCCTTTTCCTTCTGGCTGGCTCTGTCGCGTAATCTGCCTTCCGCGCGCTACTCCGCCTTGTCAAAAAGCCTGTGCCGACTTCTTTCTGTGGTTATAAATTGATTTTCTGCTTCTCTCTCTCTCTCAGACTTCTGGTGCTCCTGGCACGTATTCCTCCGAAGAAGAAGAAATCCTTGGTTGCTTTTAAATGACAAGCGGAGGTGTAAACTCTTTCAAGGAGCACGTTTGAAACAGTTTTAAAAGATAAATGTTTGTTTGCAGTGTTTGAATAAAAATTCGAGTTTCTTCAACATCCACTGGTCTTCTGTGCAATCTTGTAACTCAAGCGTGACAATATATACACACACACACATCCATACATACATATATATATACACAAACACACACACATTTCATGTATTGTAATCACTTCTGCTTATTGCTTTTCCCCAGAAATGCTTTGTAGTTGCCTTATATTCTACAACCATACCTTTTCAAACTTACAGTATGCGCAGTTCAAGCGTTTACTTTGGTGCCAGGTGAATCTTCCAGATGCCAAATCAACACTTCCCTGAATTTCATTTTGTCTGCACTTAAAGGAAGTGACCTTGAAGTACAGACAGCTTTTGTGTTTACTGTCATCAATGTGCCCAGTTTTCTCAAATTTCTTTAACACAAGTTGAATACCATATACCAAAAATTGGATTTGGTGGGCTGCTGCTTGACGATTATTATCTTATTGATTTGCACTATAGTTTTATGTAAATGTGTGTTACCCAGTTGGTTACAAACCTCTCCTCAACACATCCCTTAATAGTTTCATATAATACACTCATTTTTTGTTAAACTACAATACTAGCATGTCTAGTCTGGATAATCACCATCTTATTCATTTGAATCAGGATTTCTGTTGGAGGAAATTAATAAATACATGAAAAGGTACAGACTGAGAAGAGATTTAGGAACCTGTGAACATGTTTACATAAAAGTGACATTTTGACTGGAAGAGTGTATGGAACTTGCACATTTTTAGTCACTCTATAACATGGTTTGACCACTGTAGAAGTAATATGTCTGTGTGTTAAGATGGAAGTCAGTCAACATAATAAAAATGAATGAACTGGGTAAATATAAAATGGTTATCAGAAGTGTAAAATGCTAGGAACTTAGAGTTTACGCAAAATCACTCCAGGAGATTTTGCTCATACAGAGATAATGATTTTGCATTATCTTTTTTGTTATGTTTTAGGTGTATTTGCAATTAATGCAAAAAACACCTGCTACATTCACCAAGTTTATCTATCTACATGAAACAGCACTTCATGAATTGATTTTGTTGAAATTCAGTAGATTTACCCTATAACTAAATTTTTCAAGAAAGTTCATTTTTCATCAAGATATCTTGAATATACCACATTGTACATAGTTCTGAAATTTTAAAATCACTCTGAATGAAAACAAAATGAAAAGCATTGTCGATTTGTGAACTTGTCTATCTTAACGGAGACAAACATTCTGTACAATATCAATAATGGATTAATTTACTGCTTCAAATTTACCTTGACAGAGGTTAATCCAACTTGTATATTTTATGCATATTCCTCTTACTCATCCGAAAGCCGCTCCTGACAGCAAAACAGATAACAGATTGCCAGTACGAGTTAGTCAAATGCTAGAAGTGTGTGCATGCAAGCAGCACCTGTGATACTCCAGGCTTACTGTTCCTACTCTCTGACATAAATTAGACACAAAAGTTTAAAAAAAAAAAAAAAAAGACTAGATATAAGTGTCACAAAGTACTGTGAACAAATACACACACAGTACTTACACTAAAAACAGCACATTATAATGATTCAATATTTCTCTTACGCTATAATTTATTGGCAAACCTCCAGATCTGCTCCCCCATCAGGGTCCAAAGCAATCAACACTTTTATTTTTGAGAGTGCAACAAAAATTTTAACTCTCTATTGGGTTCCTCTTTCAAAAAACATGTTTAAGAGATTTGAACTACACTTAATCACAAAACTTCCATAACCAAAAACTATCATTAGGACATCAATCCATGCCATTTTCACAGCACTTGTATTGGAATCTGCTGCCAAAGAAAGCTACTCAGCCACCACAAGCTTATTAGGGATACATTTTAAGTGAATGTCAATGAATAGTTCTGCTAAAAAAACATTTAATGCAGTCTATTAATGCATGTAATTGAATTATATTTTTGCTGTTACTCTATCATCTCACTGTTACAAAATATTTAATAAACAAATATGTGAGAATTGTGTATTTTGATGAAGTAACAAAAAATGTAAAATGCTCCAACTTTCTAATCTGATAACTAGGTCATTGAATGCACCTGATAGTTAACCATGCTTACATTTTTTACCTTGTTTGCTCTGTTGTGTGTCAATTGAAAGGGTATATTTGTGCAACTTGCAAAAATAGAATTTGATTTCATAGTTAATAAATAGAACTGTGTCACTTTCCTGAATGCAGTCTGGTCATTAGATACGTTTATATAAAAATACACAATTATTCACTTTTACATTAGTAATAGATATATTGAACAAAACTTTCATTTTCACTTTTGTGAACTGTCCATTTTCAAAAACAGCAAAGAAAACAAGCAAAACTGTACTTTCAGGACTAATTTGTGTTTTAAACTGGGCATATATTTGAACATTAAATATTTTGATTGAGAATCTGGAAGGGGTTTGTGCATTCTTCGTTTTTTTACTTATACTCCGATAAAATCAACTGATGTATGTGTGAATCCAAATTTTTAAGCAATACATAAAATACAGGCATCAAGCTCTTCACAATAATAGGAAGACAAAAGTTCCAAAAAGTGAATAAACTCTGGGCGGCACACTATGGGCAAAATTTCACATTGTTAATTTACTTTCATGATTTGAAATTGTGATGGAACTTACTGTATAAAAAAAAAACTAATGAACACTTCCCATTTCCATGTAACATGGATCAGAACAACAATTAAGAAAAGAAAAGGCTTCTTCCAGACCGGAATTAAAAAAATGACAACATTATTCTGTATTGGTTGTTTAAATTTAGACACTGGTTCCACCATACAATATAAAGTGAAGACAGGTTAACTGGCCCTCTCTAGTGTGGTTATGTGTATAAATGTGCCTTACTTTCCATCCAAGGTCGATTTTTGCCCTGTGTTTTGAGTGTGCCAGGATAAGTTCAAGCTCAGAAATAGTGATGAGCGAACTCTGCAGTGTTCGTGTCACCTTGACTTCGGAGAAATGCATTGAAGTTTGACTGGATTATAATGGTGCAATCATCTTTAAAGTGTCACTGAGGGTTAGGGAAACGTCTCCCAAATATACTGAAATGAGTGTGGCCAAAAAGGCGACCAGAGCGTGGCAACAGCAGTGACAACAACTGCATCACTAGTAAAAGAAGAATGAAAGAAGAATGATGTGCAAACATATATTTCCTCAAAATAAAGTGGAAATGCCAAAACCGTTGTCAGCAGTCAGAAAAAATATGTAGGCTGTTTTATGTTGATTTATCTGAGAAACTATTGCTTTGTGTGCTTTTCAGAAAAGTTTTTTGTAAAAATATTCAGCCCTAGAAGGAAAAAAAAACAGCCCTAAAAAAGTGTCAGAAAATTCAAAGTGGCATGTCATCATTGAAGCCGCTGGCTCATTCTAATTTTTGAAGTTGCACTGAAGGTTCTCCAAGCTTTCTGTGCTGATGCTTTGAACTTTTTCTTCTATCAAAAAGATAAAACATTTTGTAAATAGTAATAAATCTTTTATTATTATTTCATTGAATCTCCCGTGTTTGGGGGGGCACTTTCAAGGTTTGTTTTCACTTTCCACATGGCTAATTATGCATGCATAGAGCACCCACTTCCTTCTCTTATACTGTCGTGGAAATCAAAGATTGACCTGCATGTTTGGCAACAAGCAGAGATAACTTGTTATTTATGCTGTATATGTTTCATAAAGATAAAATTTGAGAACCTGCATTATCTACTTATCTGTTAAGCACTTTAAATTGAATTCACCTACTATGCACAATATTAATGTTTCTTTATGGCTTTACATTTTATAGCATTTTTATGGAAAATATATATATAAAAAAAAAAAAAAAAAAAAAAAAACTGGTATGAATACTGATGTGACAGTAGTTCACCAGCTACCTTAGCACCTTTGGTTTTCATGAAGTCTGCATGTTCTGTGTATATCTGCATGAGTTTTCTCTGCTAACCCTGAATTTCTCCCAGTGTTCAAATCTGCAGTGCGTCAGTCAGTAGACTACCGATACTAACTGTGAGCGCGACCATGTGCTCTTCATAGAACCAACCACTACACCACCGTACCTCTGTGAGATCAAAGAAGAAAGAATGTAGTGAGAGATGGGCAAGCTTCATAACCAGTCTGTAAAGCAAGTGATCAGCATTATATACCTGGGGGTAGTCCCATCCAATTTTGTCTGTTTCAGCACCAGGAGATGTCATGCTGGCCTCGCAATACATTATGGGGCGCTGAAAAAAAAAGTTCTCCTAAACCGGCTGAATTATCAGTAAATAATTCAACAAACAAGGGTGTATATGAACACAGTAAATTTGCTGAGAATAATGCTTTGGTGAAATATGCTGATCAACACTACTGCCTAATACCTGGATTTATAGTCTTGCAAGACCAGACGAGATTTTCAAAACAGAATTCACGTCTGGGGACAACTCGCTGAAAAGTCTGTAGTAAATAGCAACAAACTCCGCTACTAACAGGGCTACACCTGCAGGGTCTCTTTCTAAGACACCCACCCACAATTCCTCCAGTCTATACACTTTAACCCACCAAAGTTTTAGGAAGAGAGCAAAAAAACTGAACAAAAGACTTTGGCACAGACAAAAACTTAAAAGCTAGAACTGCTGTTTTAAATTCAGGAGCCCAGTAACACAAACTAACTGAAGCTTAATGATAAATTTATACATTGAGCACTGCGACAGAAGAGACAGTCACATATATATTGACCACTGCAGCTACCTGGCCTAATGTGTTTGAGAAATGCTTGTCTTCTACCATTTCTGTCACTCTGACTATTGGAACAGAGCTAAAAGCAGAAGCCATTGGATACATTTCATAAGATAGTTTACAAACTGTTTAACAAATAGCTCATTAAATACAAGTAGACTATTTTTGGGTGGAACGTTTGAGCTTTGAAGTGTGCTCATAATGTGAGAAGCATTGTAATGAAGAACTCAAACACTAGATTATTGTACAGACATTTTATTTTCTTCTTCTGCAATCCTTACCATAATTCATTCTTGCTATTAGGAGCATGGGATTAATACCAATAAGGCAACAACGTTGCTGTCTCTGTCAGCCTATTGATTGGTCATACTCTCTTGACTTTTCTCCTCACTTTCAAATCCTCCTGCTTAAAACCATACATTTGATGTTTTTGAGCAAAACATAACACTGTAAACCAGGCATGTCAAACACGCGGCCCGCAACAGAAATTTGTGCAGCCCGCATGACAGATCCTAGTTAGCACTAAACTTGTACAAAATGATTACTATCGTTTGTGATTGAATCATTCTGCATCTTCGGCGTTACTTATTGACTTTTCTTACTTCTGACAAAAGCGCATTTTCCCATGGCATTACGGTACTGGAAACGTCATC
This sequence comes from Erpetoichthys calabaricus, assembly GCF_900747795.2. Classification (NCBI taxonomy): domain Eukaryota; kingdom Metazoa; phylum Chordata; class Cladistia; order Polypteriformes; family Polypteridae; genus Erpetoichthys; species Erpetoichthys calabaricus. Next base: position 123,669,212 of record NC_041401.2, read on the forward strand.
TGCTAGTATAGCCACGAGCCTTGTCCAAAGTTAATGAGCCGTGACGTCGCAACTGAAGTGCTAGGCTGCAGCAGCCTGGCAGCAGGGGCGGCCTTAGGCATGTGCAAACTGTGCACCTGCACAGGGCCGCCACGCCAATTTATATTGAATATTAAACAGAAAGAGAAAATAACGACACAGCTGACGGCAATGTGGCCAAAAAACATTGTGTTTCTTGTTAATTAGTACGTTGTATTTACTAATGTCGCTCGAGTTGGAGCAGTAAGCTATATATAGTATTATAACGTTCTGCCGTAATGAGAATATCATGGGCCACCACTTGGTTTTCAAGTTACGGACACATGCATATAGAAGCGTGTCATGAGCACGAAGTGGCTATGCAGTGTCCGCAACGGAGTGGCCATCCGCCATGCATAAGATACCATATTGACATTGGCGGGTGAAGGGGCCACCGATTCTTTCTCTGCCCAGGGCTTCCACGAGCCTAGAGCCGCCCCTGGCAGGCTACACTACTGGCTGGGCTGCTGAGACTGGCCACTGGGCAGAACTGACCATCACGAGTAGTAATAGCTTGCATATTTTCACATTTTTTTGCTCTAGTTTTATGTCATTTTGTGCTAGTATTGTAACGAACAGTTAGTGCAGACTACAGCTGAAGATCTGAAGTGGACGCGAGAAGTGGGTGAGTTGTTTATGAACAAATTTTTGTGATTTTGAGTTTGTAAAATTAGTGTGGGTTGGCGGCTTTTTGCATATCGGCTTATTTTACAATAAAAACTTTGAAGTAAACTTAGTATAGTAAAATATGATTTTTGGAGGATTTGTTTTCCAACCTGAATTACTGAGCAATGAATTCAGTGAGCGCTTTCGTGATTTCAGTTCACTCGAACAGGACTTTGCACTGTTTACGTCACCATACTCTTACAACGTTGAGAATACTCCTGAGAATATCCAAATGGGATTGATTGAACTGCAGTCAGATTCTATTCTGAAGGCAAAATACAACAAAGTTGGTGTGCCAGGCTTGTATGCTTACCTGCCACCCTCGTATGTGCAGATCTGTAAGTTGGCATCGAGAGTACTCTCTATGTTCAGAAGCACTTACCTTTATGAGCAATTACAATTATGAAGGGAATTAGTACAGTGCATCATCAAGGACACAGTTGGAAACTTCTTAAGGGTAAACTTTGCACAAACATTAGGAAGTTTCTCTTTACACAGAGAACCATAAACACTTGTAATAAGCTACCAAATAGTGTGGTGGACACATTAGGACTTTCAAAACTAGACTTGATGTTTTTTTAGAAGAATTAATTAGATAGGACTGGTGAGCTTTGTTGGGATGGATGGCCTGTTCTTGTCTAGATTGTTGTACTGGTCTATTAAAAAAAAAAAGTGTTTACAAGAGATGTGAGAAAGTTTAAGAAAGCCTTATAGGCTACTAATATTTATTGGGCCTAAATTAATTCATATTATCATTTTTAAATGTAGTTATCACCACTTAGTGGTTACACTGCTTTTAAAACAAACCAAAAGTTCTTTCACATAGGAAAACAAACATAAAAAGAGACTTACCAAGAATATGTTTAGAAAAGCACTCAAGGAATGAACCAACATTAGTTTAAGATTAAGAGAACTGCTTTAAACACTCACAGCAGGGAGGTAAAATGTTCCAATAAATGACATTAGAATTGTTTGAAGGATGTAATACAAAGTTAAACATTCTAAACAAAATTAGACAATAGTAGAGGTAATAAAATACCTAGACTTAACAGAGATTCTTCGTGCAACTGTGATACTCTGTTCACAGAAATTATCATTAATAAGATCACAAGAGGACGCATCACATCTTATTTTGGATATTTCATTTGTAAGAAATTTTAAATTACTGAATGATCTCCCAGACACTAAGCATATTCCTCTTCAGATGTATTGCAAAGTACAGTAAGATGAAATATGTGAAATAAGAGGTCTGCCATCAATGTTTTTATGCCACAAAAGAGAAGGTTTAATTTTTGAGCCAGGAGTTAATAAACGTGCTAAAAATATTTTTCTTGTTGGAAAACTATTGACAAAATAGAAAATACCATCATGTACATTTGTCTTGGTAAACATATTAAAAAAACAAAAGTAGGGTGTCCAAAATTTTAACTACAGGGGCAAACGTAGCTTTTTCAAACTTGCCAAATGATTTTTAAAATAATTTTTTAACATTTTATTGAATTTATTAAAAGCATGTAACATTCCATACAAGCAAGTCAAACTTGACAAAACTAAGTTCAAATCAACCCCCACCCATGAGAAAGTGAGTTAGGCCAACAGAGTAAAACTTTAAGAGTAGGGAAAAAAGGGGAGAAAATCCTTTTCCCCCAATTTGCTTATTCTAAAATGTTATTGATTAGATCCTGCCAGGTTTTAAAAAATTTTGCACAGACCCTCTAAGTGAGAATTTGATTTTTTTCAGTTTCAAATAGTATATAACATCAGTTGCCTACTGATTTTACTGTATATAGATACTACATACCAAAATAGTGCTTGCAGAGAAGGAAAAATATATTTATTGCTTTCTATGTACTCAAACAATGTTCAATATACACTTCTTCTTTCATGCTCATTTAACAACTTATTGTACAAGTATGCTAATAATGTACAGTTAGGTCCATAAGTATTTGGACAGTGACACAATTTTCACAATTTTGGCTCTGTGCACCACAACAATGGTTTTGAAACAAAGAAATCAATATTTGATTGAAGCATAGACTTTCAGTTTTAAATCATGGGGCTTAACAAAAATATTGTATGGGCTTGTTTAGAAAAGAAAGACATTTTTATACACTGTCCCCCTATTTTCAGGGGCTCAAAAGCATATTTGGACAAACTAACAATCATTATATAATTATAATTTTCAATATTTGGTTGAAAATCCTTTACAGTCAATGGATGCCTGGAGTCTGGGACCCATGGCTATCTCCAAATACTGGGTTTGCACCCTAGTGATACTTTGCCAAACCTTTACTGCAGTGGTCTTCAGTTGCTGCTTGTTCATTGAACTTTATGCCATCAGTTTTGTTTTCAGCAAATTGGGTTGAGGTCAGTTGATTGACATGAATATTGAAAAATATTCCAGTACTTTACCTTGGAAAGCACTTGGTTTGCTTTCTCAGCATCATCCTATCAATTTTGCTGCAATTGGCTGAATCTGAGCAGACAGTATAGTCCTGTACACTTGTTACATTTGATGCAATTGGCTGAATCTGAGCAGATAGTATAGCCCTGTACACTTGCTACTTCTGCCAGCTGTCATAACATCAATAAACACTAGTTACTGACTTCCATTGGCAGCCATGCATGATCATGCTATAAAACAACTTCCACTATGTTTCACACATGATGTGGTATTCATCAGATCATTAGCCATATCTTCTCTTTCAAACATTCTGGTATATATTGATCTTAGTTTCTTTTGTCCAAAGAAAATTGTTCCAGAACTGGACAGGCTTTTAAAAAAATGTTTTCTGACAAGGTCTAATCTGTCCTTCCTATTCTTGAGGTTTACCAGTGGCTTGTACCTTGTGGTAATCCCTTTGTCTTTACTTTCATGAGGCCTTCTCTTGATTGCAGACTTTGGCAATGATATGTCTACCTCTCAGAAAGTATTGTTGGTTTGGCTAAATGTTGTGAAGGTGTTGTTCTTCACCAAGGACGGAATTCTGCAATCATCTAGCACAGTTGTCATCTGTGGTTTTTCAAACCTTCTGGTGTTGTGGAGTTCACTAGTGTGTTCCTTCTTTATAAGAATGTACCAAATATATGTTTTGACCACTCCTCATGTTTCTGCTATCTCTCTAAAGGGTTTGTTTTGTTGTTTTCTCTGCCTAATGGACTGTTTCAGCTTGCAAAGGACAGCTCTTTGGACCTCATATTGAGAGTTCACAGTGACTGCTTCCAAATGAAAATTCCACACTTGGGAGTCAATTCCAGACTATCTATCTGCTTAATAGTTAATAAAATAATGAGAAAACTGCTCCCACCTGGCTGATACAGCTTGTCAGTTAAATGTGAAAATACTTCTGTGCCCCTGAAAATGGTGGACCATGTATAAAAATGTCTGTCGTTCCGAAACAGCTTATGCAGTCTTTTTGGTAAACCCTTAAATTAAACCTGAAAGTCTATACTTCAATCACATAACGATTGCTTTATTTCAAACCCATTGTGGTGGCGTATAGAGCCAAAATTATGAAAATTGTGTCACTGTCCAAATACTTATGAACCGAACTGAATTTTACGAGCATTAGCAAATGCATGTTATCTGAGCTTGTCTCAAGCACAAGAACAAACCTAATATTTTTTTTCCTATTACGGCACACATTTGTCCACATATTTAAAATATTACTTTGCAAGATAACTCAAAAAAGATAAACTGTAAGAATAGAGATATATTTACCCCATCCAGTGCTTCCTCGAAACAAGAGAGCCAGTATTCACGGGCCATTGCATCTTCAGTTAGGTCCACCGTATCAGGAATATATGAAGAAGCGTCAAGCAACAGTGGAAGGTTAACCAGTTGACGGTCAAGTCTATCCATTTCTAACATGTCAAACTGCAGAACAAAAAGAAAATTGTATTAAACAATACCTGTAAGCTTTCTCAATACCGGAGCAGCAGTTGAAGACAAATAGGCATCACATTGCCATTACACAAAATGTCTTTGTCATTGGAAACTGACAAGTTTCTGTATGTCGTTTCCTCTTTGCACACTGCTCCTCACAACAAATTTTTTATGTTGCTTGTCTGAGCCCATAATTTTTTTTCTTCCCTTCTTTTCATTTTCTGGGAATAGAATGGCTTATATAAAATAACATAGCTAACTTTTGTTTATATATAATTGCCTTGTAATTGTGCAATAGACAAGGTTAGCATTCATGTACTTGTATAAACTGAGCATTTCAAAAACGATAATAGTATGAAAAGAACATGTAATACATCTTAAAAAGGTGTAGCATTTCAAAAAGCCTAACAAAGCCGCAATATGGCCTAGTAAGCCAAATCTTGAGGGAATGAAAAAAGCAGGAAAAAGACAAATATTTTAATTTCTAATTTTAATAAAGTATAATATGAAAATGTGTAACTCAAGTCTTTCTTGTTTGCAATACTGTATTTTAAATGATTTGTGATATGCAACATTTTTTCATTTGTCTCCAGTAGACATTTCATAAGAGTGAAACAAAAGTATCACTGGTGTTACTTACAAATGCAATCCAACCAAAGAAACCGATTTCTTTATTAAAAAGAAGCAACATATTACATTTTCTACTGAGATTCCAAGACAGATTAGTTAGAATCATTGTCACAAATGTCACTGTTCAAATCTTTTTGCAGCCCAATGACTCTTGGGTTTATTCCTAGAGTACCCATATATATGCAGATTTTTATTCCAACATTCACAAATCAATGAGTTTCTCTAATTTCCCTGATCTGTTTAATTATGTGACCCTTTTTATTCATTTAAAAACAGCAAAATATTAAAATGTAAGAAAAAAGAAATCTAACACCACTGTAACAAACATAAATCCTTGTTATATTCTAATAAAAATTTTACAAAATTAATTTGTACTTTTTGGAATGACACAAAAATAAAAATGGCAACACAACAGTTGTTTAATGAAAGCAGGATTCCTATTAAAAGCAGACATCAGCTGGAATGAACAGCTGCTGCCATGGTGGTCCACATAACTAAACTTGAGATTTAAGCCTCGTCTTACTAAATAACACATTAAGTGAAAATGCCAGTATCTGTATACAATTAAGAGAGAAAAATCCACAGAAAGTGGTGAATTACAAAGAAAATGGTAAAAGAAAGTTAAAGCTATGGGGAAAAATACAAATTTATGAATTTCTTCTAAGTTTAAATATCATACTAATGCACTTTTCTGAATGCAAAATGAGAAGGAAAAATGCACATTGAAAAATTACTTCAATTAGAAGAGTAACTCATTGAGTTACAGAACTGGATTGGATACAAACCTACAGCCATATGCCTACTCCAGCATGTAAACGAAGGATCACTGCTGTAGGCACATTCTACAGTTTTACTCAAGATCAATAAAATAATTGACAACTTCAGCCAGCTGTTTCTAATGCAGAGGGCACAGGAATCAACAGCCTACGTTGTGCATTGAGTAGAAGGTATGACCAAAGGTTGGATGAGAATTCAGCATATCAGAGGGGACACTTTTACACATACCCACTATCACTCATTCTGCCAATTTAAAGTGGTCACTTAGGGTATGGGGTGAGACTGGAGGACCAGAGAAAAACTCCTGTTTTCATTTAATGACACAACTCAATTCTGTTGCAAAGTTTGCAAGAAATTAACATACTTTACCAAGCTACAATAAAATCTTAACTAAATATAAAGCAACCTGTAAACTGTACTGGTGCTGTTGTCCTAAATTTGATTTCCTCTTCCTTTCTTCCAGGCTCATAGACATGCATGGCATGTTTGGCCATCTAAATCAGCCCTCTGTGCCACAACCAGTAATGAAAGGCTAAATCCCCTGACATTGTCTTAACTCGAATTAGGAAATGAGCACTACTTATGACTAGATATAGCTTAAAGACCCTTCTTTTTTGGTCACTCTAATCATGCACCACTATAATTTCACTATAAATTACTTTCTCACAATGATATTAAAAAGAACTAAATTTAATGTATTTTACTGGGAATGTCTCAGTAGAGTCAGCAACAAAAAACAACACTGTATTATATTAAAAAAGTCCAATATCGCTCAAATTAGGTAATGAAGAGTTTGAAATGATCAGTACTTAATTTTCATCTACAAAGCTGGGAACAATTACATGAATGTGCACAAAGTTGCCTCAAAAAATGAAATAACATGTCAAATCATACTACTGATTATTAAGAACCTTTCTGTTCATTATTATTTCATACTAGCAACAACATTGGCCAGCTTGTATATGTTTTGATTACATAATACTTAATACAGAAGGAAAGGATACAAGACTATGTTCACAATGCAGCTAAAATTAGGGTGACCAAGCGTCCTCTTTTGCCCGGACATGTCCACTTTTTACGTCCTGTCCGGGGCGTCCTGGCGGGTTTTATAAATTCACGAAAATGTCCGGTTTTTCATAGGACCATTACGCACGTACGTAAATTGACTGGCATTTTGCACACAATGCTAGGGTACTACTTTTTTGCGTGACGTAATTACCGGGAGGCTGCCCTGTGGGCAGGTCTGCGCCGCGCGTGCAAACACACAGATACAGACAGGGAGCAGTGCAGAGAGCGGAGCAGTATAGCAGGGAAAATGGCGAAGCGTAAGTGCAGCTTCACCGATGAACTGCAAAGAAAATTTCCCACATATCGTCCCGGTCGGGACAAGTGGGAGGCGGAGTGCACTGTGTGCAAAGCCGGTACATATGTCTTGGTATCCAATAAAGGTGCTGGGGATCTGAAAGCCCACATGGACACAGAGAAACATAAAAAAGCTGTGCGAGGTGAGACTAGTTCATCTGCAAAGTTGACAGAGTTTTTTGTCAGACCAGGAAAAACAGAGGATGATGTAAATGCAGCAGAAGGTGCAATGGCTTTTCATACAGTGAAACATCACAACAGTTACAGGTCCATGGATTGCACCAGTACTTTGCTTAAAAAGGCATTTCCTGACTCTGACATTGCAAAAAAGTTTTGTAGTGCTCGCACCAAGACCGAAGCCATCGTCAATGGTGCTATAGCCCCCCACTCTGTTGAAATCACTCATGAAGCACTCAAAGAAATCCAGTACTGTGGTGTTTCCACAGACGGGAGTAACCACGGAGCAGTGAAAATATTCCCAGTCATAATCTAGTATTTTGACTGGAAGAAGGGTGGCGTGCAAACAAAATTGATTGAAGTTAAAGACACACCCAATGAGACAGCAGAAACCATTGCAAAATATCTCACAGAAACCCTGGCAAAAAACAATCTGTCGGAAAAATGCATTGCATTTACTGGAGACAATTGCAACACAAATTTTGGAGGAATCCGACGTGATGAAGCTGGAAAGAATGTGTTTGCAAATTTGAAGAGTTTGCTGCAAAACAAGACTCTGATCGGTGTGGGTTGCCCAGCACACATATTGAATAATTGTGCACACCATGGGGCAGGCACAATAGAAATTGACATTGAGAATATCATATTCAAAATCTACCAGTACTTTCACATTTACACTGTGTGCACTGAGAGCCTGAAGGAGTATTGTGATTTTGTTGAGATTGATTACAGAAGGATGCTCTCTCACAGCAAGACAAGGTGGCTGTCATTGTTCCCAAGCATTGAGAGGATGTTACAGATGTTTCCAGCTTTAAAGGCATATTTTCTGTCTCAGCAAAAGCCACCCATAGCACTCAAGAGTTTTTTTGAAAATTATTTTGCTGAAATCTACCTTTGGCACATGCACACACTCATGTCTGTGTTCCACACCCACATTCAAGAAATGGAACAGGAGAACATGTCCATTATGGAAGTGAAGAAGATATTAAACAATATACATACCATTCTTCTTCAACGCAAGAGCAACAACTTCATGTCCCTTAAAGTTAAGGGACTACTGGCACAGAAGCGCAAAGATGGACTTGACAAAGGCTGTGACCAGTTCTGTGCAGATGTGCATGGCATGTACAGTGCATGTCTGGAGTATCTGGAGAAGTGGATGACTCCCATGGAAGAGTTCTCAACATTCATGTGGATGGATCTGAGTGAGCCACCAAACTGGAATGATGTGGAGGCATGCATCAATTACCTTGGAGAGAAGGGGGTGGCAGTTGATGATGTTAAGTGTTTTGACCAGGTCACCAATCTGAGGAAATTCACAGAAACGTGCAACCATGATGAGGAGTTCAGTGGCCTGCAGGTACACCAGAAGTGGACCAAATATTTTGAAAAGGCAAAAAGCATTGCATGTTACTCAGAGCTACTGACAATTGCACAGTTTGTCTTTGCACTTCCCTCTCACAATGCAAATGTTGAGAGGGTTTTTTCACTAATGCAAAGCCAGTGGACCAAGGAGAGGAACCAGCTCTCCGTAGAGTCACTAAAGGGGATTCTACTAGTTCAGTACAACTTCAAAGACATGTCTTGCAAAGACTTTCATGCTTATTTGTTAAGCTATCGAAAACTGCTAGGAAAGATCAGCTCTACAGCAAAATATGGATGGGTTGACAAGGAGGATGAAGAAGAGAAGCAGGATGAAGAAGAAAACTAAAGATGAAAAGTCTAGATTCTTTTTGTTTAAGTTTTTTTGTCTTTGTGAGACTCTTCTGTTATTTATTTTATTACATTTAAGAGATATATTGTTGAAGCTGGAACAGAATAGTTCATATTTAGAACAATATTTAATTATTTATTTGAAGAGTCTAAGAGAGCTATTATTTTGTTATAAGTTTTTACAGATTTCATTTTATTTTATTACAGAGGTTAATTCTGCACCATTGAAGTATAATAAATAATGTTCATCAACCACCAAGAAGCTTGTCTGAATTCGTCTGGAGGCCGTGCCGATCGTCCTCTTTTTTGGAAATAAAAATATGGTCACCCTAGCTAAAATTCAGATTTTTCGCAAATTTTTTTCTTTGAATGTTAGAATCCATTTTACAAGCATCCAATCTGATAAGAGTGTTTACATATATCTATCTCAATTGTGCCCTACATGCACTGCTTTTTAAAAAAAAAAAAAAAGAAAAGACAAATGTGACCTAAAACTACTATGAATTCCAACAGCATGCTGGCTGCTACACTACTTAATATTGTTTTCAGTACAGAAGCCCACAACGTTGTCAGCTTACGATGGCATGAAAGAAACTGAAAACAAAACAATCATAGCAGTTACTTTGAATGTTTTTATGACTGCTGCATCTATACATCAAAACTTTTGGTACAAGAGGGAAGCTGGGACTGAGAGTGAGATGTGGCAGGGTTTGATGCAAAATGGTGGTTTGACCATTTCAGAATGTTGACAGCGATGTTTACTTATGTCATTGTCTGTATGCAAGAGTCTCTCAGAAAAATACCATTTGGAAGTGTTTAATTTCCATCAGAAAACTAGTAGCTATTGGGCAGTATTTGCTGGTGACATGCGCTTCAAATTTTTATTAATTCCACATCCTTACTTTCTTTTCATAGGCATCCTGAGTCAGTATTGTATTCCATCTTGATTTTCAAAGCACGCAGCAGATATAATAAAGGTCTCATAAATATTTAAGTAAAATTAGATAAGCAGTGTATATTTTAAGGAAATGATTAATTTAACTTGTTTAAACGCAGGTCACATTCAAATTGCTTAAGTCTGCTTAGAATTTTGTTTTCAAAAAAGAAGAGATCTATTACATGAGTAAAAAACATAAATCAGAATTTAACTGCTGTGTGAACATACCCCATGAACTAGCATTAAAACAACAGCTTTCAGAGTTATAATGAAAAGCTCATTTACACATTGACATAAGCAGAGTTTCAAACATGGAAAATGTTGAAAATAAAATACTGTACAATTTTTATGAACAAGATAAATAGGATGAATGTCTCAGCAACCTATAAATATTTAAAAATCATTTGCAAATTTATAAATGATCAAAATCACAACAATCCATAATATACGTGAACTGAAATAAAGTTCTTAAAAAGATTCCCAAAAGCCTCTTCCAATGTTTTGTAAATCAGCTAGGAATCTGGTAAATGGAATTTATCATGAGGGTTTTGAGAATTATAAGGCATTCTGGACTGGAACACTGAGAGATCAGCAGTTCTTCAGTTACCTTGTGGGTATACCATGTAAGTGACTTTGTTAATATCAATTTGACCACTTCTTCCTGATATAGTAAAATTCTTTTAACTAACTTATTAATTGCTACAGGCTACATACTATTTGCACAGACGTCTTAGTTGGAATTTCAGACCAAAAGATGCAATAAACTATTTACACACAAACGGAAACAAGTAGGAACAGCTCACATAAAAGACAAGACTCAAAAAATGGCTTAAACATAGAAAACTAAATACAACACAGTGGTTTTACTCACAGGAAAGTTGAGGGGCATATAAGGCACAGAGATGAAGGAGAAAAAAAGAGAAGTAAAATTTAGGCAAAATTGAAAAACAACGTACAGAAAAATAACTAAATGCTGAAAAGGCACAGAAAGAAAACACAAGTGAGCATGAATGGCCACGAGGACAGCATACATTTGGATGACCCTCACAATACTCCATCATCTAGTAAATAATGATGAATCACATGTGGGTGAATATCTTTGAGAAGATTAGAGTTTGAAAAATGTTATAAAAAAAAAAAAAAAAAAAAAAAAAAAAAAAAAAAAGCCTGAATAACCACTACAGGACAATTATGGGATACCTGACATCTAGGACACAAACGCTGGACTATACAATCACAAACAGAAGAACTGGGGCTGTGGTAGCTCAGAACAGTATGCAGATGCAACTTCAGAAAAGTAATCTCATAATTATATGATTTCTAAACCAGCCAAAATGCAACACAATAAAAAAAATGCAATACAGCATTTAAATTGGTTTCTGAAAACAATTAGAAAAAGAACACTGGAGTAACATAAGAATAACAGATACAATTCAAGAATAGTGAATGGTTTCAAAAAACTATAATACTCATGTTTAATATTATAAGAAGATTGACACTTGATAAACAGTAATCAGAAAGATATCCCATTGAGAAAAAAAATAAAACCATGAAATCTAAGGAGCAGATCAATACAAAGTGTGCAACAGGAAAAAAGCTAATGCTATAACCATGAAACAATTTTCAGTCAAGCATGTTGCAATATATGATTTTTGCCGTCTAATGAGTCATTATTTATCATATGCCTACAAGCTTAACACTAAACACAGCGCTGCAAAAAAATATTTCTTCTATATGACTTTCCAAATTTACTGAATATCCTTGACATTTGAATCTAGCAGATTTTTAACCAAAACATACGAGATAAAAGGGAGCATTTTTATTAAAAAAAAAAAAAAGTTTCACAAATACTTACAATGTACATTGCATATACTGTATGTTATGCATGCTTTATTTGCATATGAGTGCCTTTTGTCTGTACTGCATTACTGTCAACTGTTTTGGGGAGACATGCAAGTAAAAAATTTCATTGTACTATATACACTATGTAGACATGAAAAAAACAAACTGACTTTTACCAACCAATTCTAAATTGTATTTTTTTTCCATAACTCTGATCTAAACTTGCTTGTGAGTTTAGAATAGTTAATGTGTTGCATGATCTAGAGACATTTCACCTTCAACTCGCAAAGAGACGGCATGACGTTCACAGTTCCTCAATGGCATTTATGCAACTAAGTGTTCCCCATACCATGACCCTAATTAAAACCAGGATTTATTATTACTTTAAAATGTAGAGGAACCTTTTCTGCAGGCAAAACTGGGCCCATATTATTAGAGAACATTGGTTTCTGGCTTGGTATTCTGTAGTAGATGTCATTTCTACCCAGCCTATTATTTGTGAAGATTGTGAAGTCAAGAGTTTGAACTTGAGTAAAGTAAGACAGAGCTGCAGATCCCTATATGCTGTTTCACGATTCACTATGAATCCTTTGAAAATTTTATACCAGATACCTTGCTTTTAGATTTTGATAGGAAAGACATTCATGGGAAGACAGATTACTGTCCCAGACTTTATCCCTTTCAACAATATGTCTCTATCTGTCGTTTATACATATCTTTCCTTTCAAGACTGACCAACATTAACTTCTTTTCCAGAGGTTCACAATTACTTATTTTGATCATGGTATGATGTGCTCTAGAACCAATGTGGTGACAAATTCACTCTGATTAGGAGTGGCTTTACCTTAGTTAACCCTTAAGCAGTTCACTTTGGGATTTCTTTTTTCCACATGAAGGCTGGGTGTTTAACTACCTTTCAAATCAAATCTTGTTGCATACGAAATGTACTGTACATACAGTACAATATGTAGTGAAATGCTCAGTTGCTCAATGCAAAGCAAGCAAATAAAATGACCTAGAAACTTTGGTGTCATCTTTTCTCTCTGACTCTCCTCTACACACTAGAAGAACAAAAGAAAAGCTCTGCTCAAATCCACAAATATGCATGAATATTTCGACATTTTATATTAATAAAAATTGCAGACACACAAAAGTACAATAAATAATAAAAAAATTTGCAAGCAACTACAACTAAGGGCAAAGCAGTATAAGAACACAAATTAATTATAAAAGGAGAGGTCATAAGATTTCAAAGTTTGGGATAATAAAGTTAACAACACACTTTAGCCACCAACTGAGCACCTTGTGCAAACCTATTGTGACAACAGATTATGTTTACTGAATAATTAGAATTAACCTGTTGACACAGAAAACTTCAACAGAAGTGGCAAGATAACTGAAAATTATTGAACAGCTGAAAATTAATTATAGCACTGAAAATCAAGCAACAGCACAACTGACAAACTTAGAACTTACTGGATCTCTTTAAAGACGCCTGCTTCATCAATATTCAAAACATGTTACATTCGGCCCACAATGACTGTTAGTTTTCACAAAGACAAACCATTGAAGTCCATTTCATATACAGATTGCTTCTGTATAAAGTTTAGCTGAATCACATTTGCAGCTGGCATTAAAATACATCTCCACTGGCCACATCACGTCCAGATAGAGATTTGATGGACTCCCCATGTGTACATAGATATGGGATGTAGTGGTCGCTTGCTTTTATTAGCGCAGCGCACCACAGCTACTGACCTGTAGTTTCAAAGGAAAAGGCTGTTTGTAATGACCCTACAAGAAAAATTTAAAAGAAAGTGACATAAAGAACTTCAGTTTTTAAGTATGACAGAAAAGATGAAACAGTCTCATGAAAGAGACAGTAACTCAACTTCACAAACCACTGCACAGATTTTTTTAAACCTGGACAAGAATCAGGGCTGGCCAGCCTTATGTGGCTACAGCCTATGTGACAATACTCAACTTCGAGTAATGGAGTATGTCAAATCTGCTGACTGCAGTCACTGATCACATTGCCAGATCATGTCAATTTACGCAAATGAAAATCAGCGTTCATGAGACATTTGCCGACTGAGTCCCGGCCTCCCAGCATAGTTGTGTTCACTATAAGTTAGCTAATGTAATTACATTACGAAAAAATGCCTGCTGCAACTAATTCTGCATTTTAAAAATTCTAATTCTTCTCTTTATTTTTTCCCCTCTTCTATGTTGGGTCGATGTGTTTGATCAACCTTCTCCAAACAGCTCAGTCCTGCACCTCGTCCCCAGTCAAACTCATTTCTTTTTACTTTTTCTGTTCACATCCACTTTAGCCACCCTCAACTCAGTTGGTTTCGAACTCAAGACCTCTGGATTACAAGTCAGCAGTTCTTACTGCTGCACCACGGAAACCGTCGTATTATCCTTGTACTTTTTCTGAAAGTGTTTATTTGATATAAGGACTTCAGCCTTCACACATTATACAGTTCATGTGTACATTTTGTCATTTCTTACTAAAACATGAAAAACATTCCTGTTTTAACAGGAAGAGGGGAAACACTAGCGTGGTGAGTCGCCCACGTACTGAAGAGTCTATACTTGCAGGTGGAAGCTGCCGTCGCTGTACTTTGTATATAAGAGCCAGATCGAATGTTATTTACCCTTCTTTATTTACTTACTTCCTACAGCGTAAAGTCACAAGTAGAGTGCAGAGCTTCCCATGTACATATACAAAGTACAGCAATGGCAATAGTGCGACGTGCATTCTTCCTCCGATGTAGAACTGTTGGCATCATCTGAGTTCACATGTGTTATAGCGCGTCTATGTGAAAAAAGCAGTGTCAAATGCTGGGGGGGAAGTGGGTTCATGAACGCGAATAAGAGAATAAAAGTGAATAAAAAAAAACAAAGCTAACCTTTACAAGTGTCATAAATTTACACCGGCTGTTACAGACTGAAATCAAATGTATGTTTTTATTCTAAAATAGTAAGAATAAGAGCAGCTCACTTCTCAAACGGACTCGTCCGGGGTCGAACCCGTGAAGTTTTGATTGCCAGTCAACAGTTGATACCGTTGCGCCACCGAAGCGGTCGTAGCAAATGCGTGTCAATGTCGCACCCAAACGCGGGTTCTTTTTCTTCAGTTATATTCTTGAATAGAAGTGCAGTTGTTCTGTTATATTTGTACCTTTTGTGAAAGTGTTTATTTGATATTTGGACTTCAGGCTTCACACATTATACACTTCATGTCTACATTTTGTCAATTATCACTAAAACATGAAAAACATTTCTGTTTTAACAATGTGTTTACATATATCGTTGTAGACACGGAACACACATGAAATGCATGTGTTCCAAATAACGATATAGTATTTATAAAAGGTGTCATTTTGCTTGACTTATCACTCTATACAACACTAAGCAACTGACACGCAGGTAAACAGACTTGAGCTGAGAATACTGAGGGGTGGGGGGATGTGATAGCAGGCTGCTTGCTGCTTATTGACACATTTACAGGACAAAAGATGCTGATGGAGAGGTGCGAAGCGATTTAAGGTGGGACGGATCTACGAGTTTTTTCGTAGGCTCTGGTAATTCTAGTGTTAATGATGTGTTTACATAGATCGTTGTAGACACGGAACACACATGAACTCCAAGATAATCAAGGCTTGAGCTGGGAGATCTTCTTGCCCTTTCTGCAGTGGTGGGGGAGATGGTATAGCAGGCTGCTTGTCTTGATCAACACATTTACAAGACAAAAGACACTGATGGAGAGGTGTGAAGGGATTTAAGGTGGGCCAGAATAATTACTTTTTTGTAGGCTTTGGTAATTCTAGTGTTAAACCTTTCTATATGCAGTTTTCAGCTAATTCAAACTGTTGCGGCACGAGCCATTACAAGAACTAGAAACATAACACATTTACTTTTGCATTCTAAGACAATAATTATGAACCATTATTAACCCTCTGCTATTCTGTTTCACTTCTTGTTGTCCTGTTGTAGCACTTGTGCGATTGCTCTACTTCCATTCTCTTTTCCTATTCATGAAGACATCTGCAATATTGGGAACCAAGGAATCAAATGATGCAAAGATTCTGTCATATATGAGATGTCCCAGCACAGGGGGTAATAGGTGGCCAGGACTGTGACCGTAGGCTGGACGATATGGCAAAAAAATAAAACCCCGATTTTTAAAAATGAATGCATGATTTACAATGTCTTTCAATATTTCAATACAGAAATAATTTTCAACAACTTCTGAGGGTGGGGACAAAACAAAACAAGACAGTTGTCCACAATTTGAAAACTTAAAATAAAACTATACCTACACACAAACCTTATAGATTATATGTAAATAAAACTTATTGTAAATGAGGAAAGGTGCAAAATAATAAAACCTCTTTCGGTGCACACTAGTCTTGCTTATTTTTTTGCAATTTGTTTTTATGTTTGCAGGCCCTCTTTTTCTTCTCTGCAGCCTCCATGTTCCTTTTACATCATTTACAGGCAACGAAAATGTTTGGTTTTCCTTACATTTCCTGCTTTATGCTATTCCTTATAGTTTTCTTGTATCCCAACAAATGATTAAGTTTGCAGAGCACACCAGTCAGCTTCTTCCCTAGGCTACAACAGCTCTTTGGACAGTCTCCTCTGTAGAGCAGTGATTTTTGACTTGAGGACCATTTTTAGTTTTGACAGATTCCTATTGGACCTTTACTATTTTCAAGCAGTTTCAACTGCAAACATTAGATTGAAGAGCAGGGTTGGGGGTTGGTGTTGTGTGCGTCTACATTAACAATAGATTGATCGAATGGCAGGAAAGTGGGCTCCCCATGGAGTTTCGAGAGTCTACATTTACTAACTTAAAACTGATCAAAGATCATTGGGTTGTAAGTTTCCGGATTTATTAATAGTGGAGAATGCCATGGACTGCCTTTATGCCTTGCCTGCTTTTCACAGACTGGCAGTTAGGAATGACTGTGCTAAAATACAAGCCTTGCCCAATTCTTGCCAGATTGGAAAATTTTTCTACAGACCACTGCTTGGGAAACACTGCCACAGAGGAGTCATCTCCTCTAAGAGCACTCTGATAGCCCTCCGACTGCTCATTTTAGGCATTCTGCTTACTCTTCTCTCCTATTGTAGCCTAGCCACCATTGCAGTACAAGAAGGCACAATGGACATATCTAGCGTCGTCTTCCCCAAGGCCCAGGCAAGCCATGCTGTCTTTCTAATGTAATCACACTGAAAAACTACATATATAGTAGGGCTCACGCCTTGTGTGATGTATGCCGAAGCAGGGCCTTTACCTTCTTCCCCTGCTTTCTCATTCGGCCAGATGTTTCTGTTTTAAGTGCTGAAATAAAACTGGATGTGCTGACACTTTAAAGTGCTATCGTCCTTTTCGAAAAACTTTGCTTTTTATGTTAGTTTGTTCAACATCCGATCATTCATATCCAAACCATTTCCAACAACTAATTTGACATTACAGCCTTTATTTGGAAAAAAAAGTAATTCTAATGAAAGGCATAGCTCATCACATTATTTGAATCAATGTGTTTTCACGCCGATTAAACTAGGACATTTGCTTATCACTTTAAAACATTATTCCAAATTAAATGATTTAATCGAAAAAAAATATCCACCCCTATACATCTCTGGAAAGTCCATTTGTCATAAATCACATCATGAACTTTACCCACGAGTTTATGATTAATCACACCTATGCTTTATTTAGTGTGTTTTGAAAAGATATATTTATATATCAGTGTTGCAACTAAAGCATTACTGCTCAAAGGCAATAGACAGTTTCAAAAGAGAGTACTGTTACTGTCATCACAACATAAGCATCAAAGCACCAAAGGTGAGGACTTAGTGCAAACAATATTTAGGTCATTTTATTACTACCTGTAGGGAAAGTCACAGAGGCCCGGAGCAAGAAGTGCATTTTATACACATGACTCTCTACAACCACCCCCACACACAAAATAAATAATAAACAAGTATAGAAATAAGGCTCATGCACCGCAGTACCCTTAGCCTGTTCAATTGAACAGCACCTATTAGGGCAAATAGATAAACAATTAAAAAATGTTGCTTACAGCAAATGACCAATAAGAAATTAATGCGAAATAAGCAAACTACTTGCCAAACAACAACTCCATCACTAAACAATTACAATACACTAACATTAATATGGGTAAAAAGGTCTGTGGTCAGACCATTTGCTTGGCCTATGTCTCCAAAGATTTTTTCTCACATCTCATAAATGTGTATGTTAGGTTAACTGGTGTCTATAAACTAATCTGGTGAAAGCATGTGTGAACTTCAGTGCTTCAAGGATAAACACAACTCACCCATGACCTTGATAGTGTGGAGGAGACAAAGCAAAGCAGAAAACCACCTTTCAACAAAAGACTATTACATGAACTTAACTACTGCATGCTCATGGACTGCAAAACATCCTACAGTCAGTATACTGAAACAGGTCTCATATTGAACAACCTTCTACTATAAAAATCAACAAACCTTTATATTACACAGCATTTTCCACAGACTATACAATTATACACACTTTACAAAGCATACAATAATACAGGTATAAAACAAAAGTGCAGAGGTCTTGCAACTTGGTTCCTTTACATGCACACAAAAAATATACTAACATAGCAAGTAATTTTCACCCCGTCCACTCAGAGGAAAATAAAAAGGGAACAAATACTGCATATGCCAGAATCAAACAAATACAGTGCATCCGGAAAGTATTCACAGTGCATTACTTTTTCCACATTTTGTTATGTTACAGCCTTATTCCAAAATGGATTAAATTCATTTTTTTCCTCAGAATTCTACACACAACACCCCATAATGACAATGTGAAAAACGTTTGAGATTTTTGCAAATTTATTAAAAATAAAAAAATTGAGAAAGCACATGTACATAAGTATTCACAGCCTTTGCCATGAAGCTCAAAATTGAGCTCAGGTGCATCCTGCTTCCCCTGATCATCCTTGAGATGTTTCTGCAGCTCAATTGATGTCCACCTGTGGTAAATTCAGTTGATTGGACATGATTTGGAAAGGCACACACCTGTCTATAGAAGGTCCCACAGTTGACAGTTCATGTCAGAGCACAAATCAAGCATGAAGTCAAAGGAATTGTCTGTAGACCTCCGAGACAGGATTATGTCGAGGCACAAATCTGGGGAAGGTTACAGAAAAATTTCTGCTGCTTTGAAGGTCCTAATGAGCACAGTGGCCTCCATCATCCGTAAGTGGAAAAAGTTCGAAACCACCAGGATTCTTCCTAGACCTGGCCGGCCATCTAAACTGAGCGATCAGGGGAGAAGGGCCTTAGTCAGGGAGGTGATCAAGAACCCGATGGTCACTCTGTCAGAGCTCCAGAGGTCCTCTGTGGAGAGAGGAGAACCTTCCAGAAGGACAATCATCTCTGCAGCAATCCACCAATCAGGCCTATATGGTAGAGTGGCCAGACGGAAGCCACTCCTTAGTAAAAGGCACAAGGCAGCCCGCCTGGAGTTTGCCAAAAGGCACCTGAAGGACTCTCAGACCATGAGAAAGAAAATTCTCTGGTCTGATGAGACAAAGATTGAATTCTTTGGTGTGAATGCCAGGCGTCACGTTTGGAGGAAACCAGGCACCGTTCATCACCAGGCCAATACCATCCCTACAGTGAAGCATGGTGGTGGCAGCATCATGCTGTGGGGATGTTTTTCAGCGACAGGAACTGGGAGACTAGTCAGGATAAAGGGAAAGATGACTGCAGCAATGTACAGAGACATCCTGGATGAAAACCTGCCCCAGAGCGCTCTTGACCTCAGACTGGGGTGACGGTTCATCTTTCAGCAGGACAACGACCCTAAGCACACAGCCAAGATATCAAAGGAGTGGCTTCAGGACAACTCTGTGAATGTCGTTGAGTGGCCCAGCCAGAGCCCTGACTTGAATTCGATTGAACATCTCTGAAGAGATCTTAAAATGGCTGTGCACCGACGTTTCCCATCCAACCTGATGGAGCTTGAGAGGTGCTGCAAAGAGGAATGGGCGAAACTTGCCAAGCATAGGTGTGCCAGGTTTGTGGCATCATATTCAAAAAAACTTCAGGCTGTAATTGCTGCCAAAGGTGCAATGACAAAGTATTGAGCAAAGGCTGTGAATACTTATGTACATGTGATTTCTCAGTTTTTTTATTTTTAATAGATTTGCAAAAACCTCAAGTAAACTTTTTTCACGTTGTCATTATGGGGTGTTGTGTGTAGAATTCTGAGGAAAAAAATGAATTTAATCCATTTTGGAATAAGGCTATAACATAACTAAATGTGGAAAAAGTGATGCGCTGTGAATACTTTCCAGATGCACTGTAAAACTTGCTTTTCTTGAACATGCTGCCTATTTAAAAGTGGTGAAACTTAGGGGTGGGCAACATTAAGTCTGTAATGTCACACTCATATTTGGTAGCACAGAGTTTATAAACTGAATAGTTCAAAAGACAATTATTTTGCTACTGATTGGTTAATGTCTTATAATTATTCAATATATGATCTTTTGGAGTATTAGCATATCCTCTATAACTGCATGAAACTAATCAATCCTAAAATATTTTTTTATTTAAAAGCTGCCACAAATGCAGAGCTGCTTACTTCAGATGTAAACCCTTGAATTTAGTAGTGTTTATTTTAAAAAATAAGAAATACATCAGCTCACAAGTCTGATCAACAAATGATATGCTGTGAAATACATTAGCAACTGTAAACCCTTATAAAGTGCATTTCACTATGAAGCTAAGCTAAAAATAAATTTCAACTATATAGTCTGTCATTTTGATCACAATTTATGCACTTCTTTAAATGACAAAAGAAGGCTCTGAAGGACTCGTACAAAGCTAAGACAGAAGACAAACTCACATAGAATACCATGAAAGATGTCTGGAATTGACTGGGCATAATTACTGGA
This sequence comes from Erpetoichthys calabaricus, assembly GCF_900747795.2. Taxonomy (NCBI): domain Eukaryota; kingdom Metazoa; phylum Chordata; class Cladistia; order Polypteriformes; family Polypteridae; genus Erpetoichthys; species Erpetoichthys calabaricus. Next base: position 123,690,231 of record NC_041401.2, read on the forward strand.
CTCAAGCTATCCAGGGCTAAGTTGCTAGAAAGGAATGTGGACAAAGCTAAAACCATGAACCAAACGATCTAATGGATTTTCCCTCCCACTACCACCTTCTTCCAATGACCCGTTATCCCCACATCCTACTACATCAATAGCTCCTAACAGGTCAAATGGAATGGCTGGTGGTGAGTCCACCTTGGACTATCAGTATGGGCTATCCATAACTTAAGACCAAGTAAAAAGACAACTGATGAAGCTTCACACTGGAAATGCTGTGGGACCAGATTGAGTCAGTCCTTGAGTTCTTAAGCCTTGTGGTGAACAATTTTGTGGTATCCTCTTAAGGTTCCAGAAAGTATCTCTGCTGTGGAAAACATTCTGCATTGTTCATCCTCCAAAGAAGAGAGTCACCACTTCAACCAATAACTATAGACCAGTGGCACTTAAATCTCACATCATAAAGACCCTTAGGAGTCTGCTTCTGGACTTCAGGAGTTCTCTTCTGGTGTTCCAACTGCAGTTTGCCTATTAGACATAAATTGGAGTGGAGGATGCAATTATCAATCTGCTCCACAAGGCTTATTCTCAGCTAGACAAAGTTGACAGGACTGTGAGGATTATGTATTTTGATCTCTCCAGTTTCTTCACTACCATCCAACCATCCCTGTTAAGGGTAAGCTCAGAGATATGTAGATGGATAAGCCTACAGTGTCCTGGATAATGGACTATCTGTTGGGCAGACCGCAGAGACTCAAGGACTGTGTTTCTGATACAGATTTGAGAAGGACAGATTAGTCTCCTTTTCTCTTTACTCTGTACACCTCAGACTATAAAAATAACAGCAAGTCATGTCACTTGCAGAAATTCTCAGATGATTCTGCCACTTATGAGGTATAATGACAATGGGGATGAGACAGAATACTGGAGTCAGGTGTATAACTTTGTTTCTTGGTGCAAAAAAAATCTTCTGCAACTATTGATTTTCGTCACACCAAAGAACCTCTACTGTATATCCAATCACAATTCTTGGGAGTGGATGTAGAGTTAGTTCTCTGCCACAAGTAATTGGGGGTTCACATCATTGACAAGATGGACTGGAAGAGCAGGCCCTTTTTCCTTAGGAAACTGTGTTAATGAGGGTAGTAACATTTTTTACATCTACCTCTCTGTGATGGCCAGTGCGATTTTCTACACCATGGTGTGCTGAGCTGATAACATTACTTCAGGCCCACCCAAAGATTCAACAAATTAATTAAAATGGGCAGGCTTGGTTATTGGACACACTGTGGACCCCCTGAAGATAGTAGCAAGAGAGAGAATTAAAACAGAACTGAGTGCCATTATGAACAACGATGTACACTGTCTCTCTGACACATTAACACAGATTACTTTCAGCAGAAAAGTGTCAGGAAATACTACTGGGGCTCTTTTATACCAATGGCAATACACCTGTGTAATGCATCACCAGGGGCCTCATGTATAAACGGTGCGTACGCACAGAAATGTTGCGTACGAACGTTTCTTCGCTCAAATCGCGATGTATAAAACCTAAACTTGGCGTAAAGCCACGCACATTTCCACGGTAACTCATACCTTGGCGTATGCAATTTATCCGCCCGGTTTTGCAGACTGGCGGCACCCAGCGTCAAAGCAGTGCTACTGTTCCTGTGTGAACACCCTTTCTTTCTTAGATCCACATTCCTGGTGCGGCTTTATAAATACACTGAAATTAACTGCATATTGTTTATTAGTGTAATGCATCTGATTGTAATTAACCTGTAGCAATATAATGGTCCAGGGAATAGCCATAGTATTCGAAATACCATAACTGCTTTAGCGTTGTAACTCTCACTGCATCTTCTTCTTCTTTCAGCTGCTCCCGTTAAGAGTTGTAACAGCAGATCATCTTTTTCCATATTACTCTCACTGCACCACTCGGAATATCTATATCACTGTATCTGAGTGGGAAATCACAGCAGCAGCTGATCAGAAAGAGAATTATCGGTACACAGCATGAAGCAGACGCTGTCTGAGCCACAGCAAAATGCTTTAGAGACTTCCCTATACGGACTTCGCGGTTTAGAAACAGTTTCATCCCAAGAACTATAAACACACTAAATCAGTCCATCAAGTGCTCCTTGTAGAACTGTTTGTACTTATAAGTACAATCACCTCACTGTAAACTTGGGATACAGTTATAATATTGCACAACCTGCGCCACTTTATAAAGCGCGTATTTACATATGATGACGGTATTCATTTTTAAGATGAAATGCAGCAAAATATGTTGATTATATTATACAGATAAAACTTTAACTTCATTTAAATAATCTGTATTGTTAATAATTAAACATGTGAGGACACGGTGCCGCAGCGCTACCTAGTTCAGTAATTGTTCCTGCATTGCATTGTATTCTTGCTGGCGCTGAAGCGACACTGGAAAGATAGACGGATATAATAATTAAACACGTACTACGAAGATATTTCAATGTTCCTTAAAAGTTATGAAGAATCGGCGTTCTAAACTTACAGATGGCTTCACGTCTATTACATAGCTGATTGTGTGGCGATTGATTTTTTGGAGAAAGAAAAGTAAGGGCAGGAATTGGAGGTTAGTATGTTTGAAAGAGACAGTACTGCTGTGATAAATTATTTCATTGAAGGTCGCGCATGGCGCAGCAAGCCTCTTGCGTGAGACATGAACAAGCACTGCGCCACCGTGTTCCCATGTTTAATAACATGCTTTCATTCCTGTCATCATGAAAAAGATATCACGTATACATCTCAGTATTTTAATTATTCAGAGAGCTGTAATTTCACGAATGTAATGGATTATGTGTCCTGTCGGAGAAAGAGAAAGTCCGTTTAAAAAGCAGGTAGTGATTCACACACATAGAGCACATAGAAGATCAAATACAGAACAAAGCATTTAACATGCCACTTTAGTTACAATGGGATTTGAGAAACTAGTAAATTAAACGATTTTTAAGATGAAGTTTATGATGTTCTACTTTAATGGCAAAATAAACCACGTGATTAAAGTGGAAATTTCGAGATTATAGTTGACATTTCATGCTTTTTTCCCCCCACTGTGTGCCTTTTTTTTTTTTTTGGTCTGAACCCTAATAAGCTTTCATATGACACTCGGACGGTGGGCTACGACTCGCCTTTTCATGGCGACTATGATATGTGATTTCTTTTTTATTTCGGGCACTGTGCGACTTTGTGAACTTGAGCCTTCAAGTTTCTCCGACACTCTGTCACTCGATCAACTTCCTTTTGTCGATTATACCACTGTTTAAACCAACAAATAGTACGTTTTTCCTTTGCCTCCACTTGGTATTCACTGAAATTCTTATATTTTCTCCCGTGCTTTTCCCATTGTCTTTTCACAGAAGGCTATTTATATCGATTTGCATATTCAAAGAGGCGTAATTCTGGGAGGAGTTGGGGCGGGACAGAAGGCGCATTACTTTTCACGCTGATCGGGATTTATGTAGTGGAAGAACGTGAAAGTTTGTGTACGTACAGATTCCTGCATCTGGATTTTTCTGTGCGTACGCACATTCCCGCTTTTGTGCTTACGCCATGTTATAGTGTGAGTTCTACGCACGCCATTATACATGAGGCCCCAGGACTGTGACTACCAAGTCTGAAACTTTTCTTTTTACATTGCCTTCCTTTTTATTCATCATGATATGTGTGTGTGTGTATGTATGTACATATTTATCTATTACTTATTTAAAGAGCATTTTTTAAAAAGACAAATTTACCCCTGGGGACAAAAAATTCTATCTATCCAACAAAGAGGATGTACCCATATCTGCTGCAGCATTTCACTCCAGGAAGAATTTCTAATGTCCCTTTCTCTTTATTCAGGGTTAGTCTCTGGGACTCGTGATAACATATCTAAATGAATGTGGACTTGCAAAACATTGTGACACAGAAACAGAACCAAAACTGACTGCTTAGCTGACATTTGCAATCAATTGTGACCTAATGATAAAGCCAATTATTACACAAAATTAAAAGTAGGCATTAGGATTCTATGGCACCAACAAAGTAACTTGGAAAGCTTTTAAAGAAAACAATTTAGAGATTTAATACAAGTTGTATGACACTTGATACAGTGACTTTGATGATGCACATTGTGTTAGCACATGTGTGGTACTAAAATTTTCACTTTGGTGTTGATACCAGTTTTCAGATCGCAGTGCTGGGACCAAAACATTCCCCTGTCAAATCTCAATCACACCAACTTAATAAGGGAGTGGGGAGGGTTTTGATCCCACTTGAAGTCTTGAGTGCATTGAAGTGCATATTTCCCAGGGTACTCTACTGAGTGTTGGGGGAAATGGATTTGAGTGGAAAGCTGAAATTTACTTCTGGTACTGCAAATCCCAAAATGCTTGTACCTTAATGTTTTAAATTTTGTCTTTCAGTACTTTTCCAGTTCTGGTATACAACATAACCCTATATGGGACAGATGAAAAATAAGTCTCCCAGAGGTAAATGTTCACAGGGTATCATTCTAAGTGGTAGTTCCCAGTGGATCAATTCATAGAATACAGTGGTCACCAATTTAACGAAAGTATGATGTAATGTTGACCTCTCACCTCATTTAATAATTTTTTTATTGATTTTATATTTGTTTTATGAACAGATTAAGAATTTAATTAATAACAATATCAATCTCAAAACACTGACTAAAAAGCCATGAGAACAAACATTACAAGTGGCAACTTTGGGTGGGAAGGGAAAAAGAAAAGAAAAAAAACTCCCAAAGCATGTGAACGCAGAATCAGGCATATGCCATAACATGTATAATGCTTACTTGTCACATTTAAACTTTTTTGTGTTGTATTAGTAAAGGGGCAGCATTGGTGGGCAATGATTGACACAGTATAGTACTGAAATAGTATATTACAAGGGGGCTTCGCTCCCTGCTCGCTTCACTCGCTTACCCCCGGTGTTTTGAACCTGTGCCCGCTGGGCAGCCGTAGTTTCAGACGCGCGTTGTAGGAGCTTGCGTTGTTTTGAACCCATGCTTGCCCTGCTTCTGCGGTTTGAGACGCGCGTTGTAGGCGTATATCTGTCAGTCGAGCTCGTTCGGTTTGAACCCGAGCCTGCTTTGCCTCCGCAGTTTCAGACGGTGGGTCGCGTTCGGCGTTTTGTATGATCCCAAGCAGCACATTATTCCTAACTTCACTCCGCAGTAGTGCCACGCACAATATGGCGGTGAAGCCTGCGCCTTCACTACGCATTAGTTCCACTCACAATATGGCGGCAACGCCTGCGCCTTCCGTATTATGTCGGGTTTTACCATGCTGTGTAGGCGCCTTTGCCTTTCGTACTTTCCCGCGCCTTCCGACGCGCAACGTAGGCGCCTGCACCTTCCGGGTCTGCCTCTGCTGTGTGGTGTGGACGTTTAACTGTCGTTGTTTCTGCCTTTACATTCTGTATCTCGCTGTGCATGTGTTTCGTGCCTAGGTTTTTTTTGAAGCTGTTGCATTCCAGTTTTCATCCTCTGTAACCTGCTCTCCATGTGTTTGTCCCCGTTCTTTAACCTCTTTATGACGTTTTACTTTGTTTCCTACTCTGTTTTTTATTTCTGACCTCGCTTTATCCTGCTTACGGCATGTCAGACGGTTCATAGTCTCTCCCGTTTCGCTCTGGGGCGGGGGGGCTTTACGAACATGCGCAGGCGCCACACAGTCTCTCCCGTTTCGCTCTGGGGCGGGGGGGCTGTGTGTGGCGCCTGCGCACGTTCGTAGTCTCTCCCATTTCACTCTGGGGAGGGGGGCTTTGTGTGGTGCCTGCGCACTATGTCTCCTGCGTCCACGGGCAGGTCCCTGCGTCCATATCCGGTTTACCATTCTCGGTTAGTAATATGGATAGATACACTGAGCAATGTTTTTCCTCCATTTTTCCACCATGAATAGGTCTGATAATTTGATGGTATAAATGAAATATTTCACTAGTACTTGCATTAAGAAAATGCATTCCAATAGAAGCACATCACAAAACTTAACAAGTAGACTGTTTACTTCATTTCGACAGATTTGGCACGGTTTTGAAAGATTTCTGTATCAGAAATGTTAGCCCTGTGTGATGTACAGCCAGCAGCTCAACCCAGCCGACACATCCAGGACGCTAGATGGCGACTTCCCTGCAGCATAGCGGTGCCCCGGATTTCTGCAGGGCACTATGGGATATGGAGTTCAGCTTCACAGCCCTGCTGGGTACCGTGGGTGCCGCTGCAGGGAGACATGGGGATTTCTGCTTCCCATATAGCCTGGAAGTACTCCCAGGTCATGGGGATGGAAGAACAGAAGCATTTCCGGGCTGAAGAAAGGTACAACTCTCCATCTGACCCAGAAGTGCTGACGAATCACATGGCCAGAAGGACAGAAGCACTTCCGGGTCAAGGACTATATAAAGAACTGGTGGAGACCCAGCAAGGGAGCCGGAGATGGGAGGGAGTGTGACAGATATTGAATTCAAATCAACTAAAATCACTCCAATTCAAAAGCTTTTGTGAAGACTTTGTGTGATCCCTTTCTGAATACTAAAGTTCACCTTCAAATCAGATGGAATGAAGTTCTGGAAGCAAAACAAAAGTAGGGAAATGTATATATATGGGCGGCACGGTGGTGCAGTGGTAGCGCTGCTGCCTCGCAGTTAGGAGACCCGGGTTCGCTTCCCGGGTCCTCCCTGCGTGGAGTTTGCATGTTCTCCCTGTGTCTGCATGGGTTTCCTCCAGGCGCTCCGGTTTCCTCCCACAGTCCAAAGACATACAGGTTAGGTGGATTGGCGATTCTAAATTGGCCCTGGTGTGTGCTTGGTGTGTGTGTGTGTCCATCCTGCGGTGGGTTGGCACCCTGCCCGGGATTGTTTCCTGCCTTGTGCACCGTGTTGGCTGGGATTGGCTCCAGCAGACCCCCCCATGACCTGTGTTCGGATTCAGCGGGTTAGAAAATGGATGGATGGATGGATGTGTGTGTGTATATATATATATATATATATATATATATATATATATATATACACACACACACACACATATACAGTCGCATTTCCAAAGTGAAAAAAAAAACATTTTTGGTAGATATTTAACTGAAGAAGAAAATGCTCAAAAGTCAGTGTTTAAATCTCTGTGCTTTCAAACCTGAAGGTTCACACAAATAAACTAATCACAAATGACACAAAGGTGACAGTCATTTGATCATAATTAAACAATTAGGTACTACTTGTGAGTCCTTTATCTCTCTTTCTTTGCATATAAAAGGTGCTCTTTGTAAATTGCAATAGTCTGCTGGAGAGTCACTGCAAAAATGAACACAAAGGAACACTCTGCTGATGTGAGAAACAAAAGTCACTGAAATGCATAAGGCATGAAATGTCTAAAAAAAATATTGAAGAGTTTGAATGTCCCGTTAAGCACTGTTGGAGCCATCATCAGAAAGTGGAAGGTTCATCACAGCACTCGGATTCTTACTAGAACAGGCCATCCCTCAAAGCCAAACATCAGAGCAAGACAACGACCAATAAGAGAGACTAGTAAAAATCAAACCGTCGCTTTCAGTGCTCTTTGGCAGAACCTGGAGTGAAAGTGCATGGGTCCAGAATTTCAAGAGCTATTGATTAAACAGGTCTCTATGGGAGAGAAGCAAGAAAGAAGACAAAGGTCTACATAAAAGCAAGTATGGCATTTGCTACACAGCATGAGAAAGACCCAGTTAATATGTGGGAAAATGTTTTATGGTCAGATGCGACCAAAATAGAACTTTATGGCCAGAAGTCAAAGAGGTATGTGTGGTATAAAACTAACACTGCCCATGCCTAAAGAAAAACTATATGGTGAAATATGGTGGTGGCAGCATCATGCTATGGGAAAGCTTTTCATGTGCTGGGACTGGGAATCTTTTCAGAGTTGAACGTACAATGGATGGACATAAACACCGCACAATATTACAGAAGTTGATCCAGTCTGCTATGAACCTATAGCTTGAGAGAAGATTAATCTTTCAACATGACAATGACCCTAAGCATAAAGCCAGAGAGACAGAAAGGTGAATATTCTGGAATGGCTAAGCAAAAGCTCTTATCCTAACCCTATTGAGAATCTGTGGCACTATTTGAAAACTGCTATCCAGAAATGACATCACACCAGCCTAGAGGATCTCTATAACTTACTCAAAGAAGAACGAGGAAGAATCATTTCTTAACAATATGCAAAACTGGTACATATTTACACCAGCCTAGAGGATCTCTATAACTTATTCAAAGAACGAGGAAGATTCATTTCTTAACAATTTGCAAAACTGGTACATATTTACCCCTAAATAACTATGGCTGTTATTGCAGCATATAAGTTCTCAACAAAGTATTAATGTGTAGGGCTTACATAGTTTCTCTTGTTCAGTTACATTTCTACAGAAAATGGTTTGATTTTGGAAATGTATTGATACAATGCAAGAGTTCACATTAAAAAATACTGAATGGATAAATATGTACAAATAATTAATAAAAAAGAAAGCTAAGCATCCTTCACTGCGATTAATTTACAAAAAATGCAAATGCAGCTTTAAGCATTGCTGAACAATTGACTAGTGCTAATCATATTTTCATTGTGGAAAATTACAAAAGTTTATGGCCCCTGCCTACTCCATGGCAAGCTAAATCTATGTAGTCTAAAGAATTTTACATTTTCCAATAACTATTACTGGTTGTCACTTTGACTAAAATCACACTGTCTCACCCTGTTAACATGTCAGATTATGTACCAGTTCATATATGGTATGTACTGTAATTTATTGATCTCAGTCATACCATGGAGACGGTCTAGACACTAAAAATCGATTTCCACTATTAACAGAAAATAATAAATAACTAGTATACATACAGTATATTATATATACAATACATCACATAATCAAATCTGAATTTGATTGTATTGATACTGAGTGTATTAAAACATTCTTTGGTTTGTTTTTTTTATTTTAACTCAAGTATCAGAATAATATTGCATTGCAGGGTCCCTGACAGCTCCACTATATTACACAAATGACAAGTTTAAATGGTACAGCTTAAGGAGTGAAAAAAGGCAACACAATCATAAGGTAAAGGATACCGCTATAACTTTCAACACAGTTTAGAAGAAAGAAATAGATGTGAGTGGCAGCTATTTTATTGTTGCCAACAAGCAGACAGAACGTTCTTACCGTTCCACTACGGGTTCGCTGCATGGGGTAGAGTTCAGGAGAAACACTCATCAACCCAGAGCTGCCAGCATAATTTTCTCCCCAGCTATACTGGTTAGGATCTGTTAGGTGAAGAAAAGCAGAAATGTCAAAAACTGGTGTTATTCCGAAAAACAAGATCCCAAATAGACTATGTAATATAATAATGATGTTTTTTATCAGTACAGCTAGATTCACCAACCACTGTAGATTCAGGACGAATTCAGAATGGGAATTCTCAAATGCAATGTCATTTTCAGTGTAATTAAACTTCTAAATCAAGCATTACGATCGTTTCTGAAATACACCATAACAAAAAGGTGCTTTTTGAATATATGGATGCAGAAATTAAGTGGCAAAGCATGAATCTCTAACTTACTGTCCTCCTCTGCTCCTTTTAAGAATGCCCCTATTGCTCCCAAATAACCTTCATGTCTCAGAAATAGTGCCTGCACCTCACCCTGCAAGACAGAAGAGACAGACATGTAGTTGTGGGTAAACAGGATTTGTCCTTTTGTTATAGTCTCCACTTCACTTGCAGTTGTATATATGGTTCTAAAACATGGAAATCTATCAAGGCTTATATATTGTCCAAAAGTCAACTATTCAAACTTCTAAGGGAAAGAAATAAATAGACAAAATGCTAACAGTGTGTTGTGTGACCCACATACCACAAAACGCTGAAGACAAAGTAACTGCAGGAAAAACAAACTACCTACTACAATGAAAATGGTATGAATTTTATGAATCAGATGTCCACCTATATACCCTTAAAGGCTAATAACAGCAGATTAAAAAGGTGTCCTTTAAAAAAAGCACAAGGTGAAGATGTAACTTCATCACAACTCAAAGCATTTCAAAACTCAAACTGAAGTTAAAATTTCCTCAATAAATAATTTTTAATTAGAATGCACTTCTCACAAAAATGTATAATTTGCATGATTACTAATAGAGACAAAAAAAACCCCACCTTAGACAAAAAGACCATTGTCTGTAACTCAACTTTGCCAGCCTTAATGGACAAACCTCGGTACAAATTATCAACCAAAATATTATTCAACTGTATAACCAAGAAACCAATAGCAAAATATTCACTCTTTCATTTGTAGCCCATTGTCAGTACTAGCACAATGCTCTCTTTGCATTAAACTCTGCCAGCATTTGACATTTGCTTAAATTTGTTATTTGCCTAGGGTGTGGACTGCAACAACGGGCAGGAAGCAGTCCCATTTTCTTTTGGGCAGGAAGCAGACCCCTCTCTGGTGAGTAAGGAAATACTTCCTTGAGCCTTGAAGTCCTAAACTAGCACTAAGATCCAGTCCTCCAAGCTGAAGCTTTGTACAAATGACTAAGTACAGTTTGGGAGAAGAAGCCATACTTCAAGAAGTGAATTTCACTTCTTCTATTAAGAGTAGTCATGTCTTTCCCTACAAAGGTAGGATATTATAAAGCTGTTTATCTGTGTTAAGTACCCAGTAAACAAACAGTTAAGAACTTGCTTTCTCATGTTGAAATTTTTACTGTTTTATAATTAACTAACTGTGTCAGGTAAACTTCTGGCTTTTACAAGTGTTTAACTTTTCACTAAACTTAATTTGAAAACTTAAAACCTAAAATGGCAGCGATTGTTCCAAAAGTGAAACAGTAAACAGAAAAGCTGGTAAAATCAAGAACATCCAGGAAACCTATAAATGAACAAAGAACAGCCAGCTACTTTCTGCAATTAATTTTTGTCTGTCTTGTCTGTCTTGCATCCCAGCTTTTATGTCAATATGTAAGCAGTTGTCCTACTTCTATAATTCTTGTGTGTATAAACAAATTGAATTAACCTGTTTCTTTAATATATAAGTGCGTATCAGTTACCTTTATTAAGTCTGGAAATAAAGTGGAAACCTTCCTAAATTGTCAACTTAACTGCATTGCCAAAAGAAAACAATGATAATTTGACTGTTTAACATCAATTAATCAAATACCTCTATCTTTCCAACATTTTCTATTCTTTACAGATTTAAGACAGAAACACTCTTTTGGACATTTTGAAGTAATTAAACAAAGATGAACACATGATGCGATTGCAAATTAGATTTGACTTTAATATAATCTTTGTTTTCTTTCTGTAATTTAATAATATTTTGATACTCACTAATTCAGGATTGTTAGTGGTTTGCTTATTGAAATCTGCCATAAATTAAAAATGAATGCAATGTGACTTTGAAAAAAAGAGAAACCAATTGTGTTAAAAACAATTTGCAATTCTACTACAGACCAAAATGCATGGAGTGGGTCTTGGACATCTTCATTTATTGATAAACTTGAAAAAGAAACTGTGTACAGTTGTGGTTCTGTGAGCAATGAATTTCAAAGTCATCTGAAAACATAAGTAATTTAGTCTTTTTCAAAATAAAGGTAATATGCAAGGAAAACTACCATGTTTCCACTGCTCAATACTAAAACTGGCTAAATGGATCTAGACAAATTGTGCACAAAGAAAGACACAGCAATGGAATCTAATTTTTGAGGAAATATTGCTAAAAGGCAATGTTTTTACCATTTTGATATTAGATTCAGTCATTGTAGTCTTATATTCTGCATTCATTTTATTCAAAACACAAATGGTTTAAATTTTATTTTGCACAGGTGAATTACTCTTCCTCAGTCATATGACAACTGTCCTCATTTAATTTAATGATATTGTATCTAGGGGTTGGCAATATTTCCAAAAAAAATCATATCACAATCCTTTTAACACAAAATCATGATCCACAATCTGAATTGCGATCTCTTTTTTCAATGTGGTAATAAAATTAACATAACAAACAAAAACAGAGTAACAAACAGCTAAAATTACAGGTAGAAAGGTAGATGATGAGGTAGAAACAGGTGAAGAATCAAATGTCCAGTACCTTCCATTTTAAATACAGGTACAAAAAAGCTTCACTATGCTATTAAACTCCAAGCACTTTAGTTACATATTTTAAACATGAAAGATTAAATTGACATTCTGTTTACATTAGATGTAATGATTTTCTGCTTACACAATCACAGGTTTTTGGCAAGGAAAATAAATTGATCCACTTTATGGGGTTTAAGAGCAGCTCTATGACTTGTGACAATACTGCCAAATGTGCTAAACACTCTTTCTGATGGTGCACTGGTGGCTGGGATACAAAGATACTTTTTTGCCAGGCATCCAGACTCAGGTACGTCTCAGATGTTTGACTGGACCATAAGTCACTCATCGTTGCAAAAAATGTGCAATTCTTTAAATCGCTTCACAACCCTCTGTTGGCAATGACTATACATATGCGGAATGGCCATATCAAAAAAATATTTGCAACTCGAAAGATCATATCGTGTGTCTAAAGCATGCATCAGTTTCTTAAAATCCATGTTGTCTACAGCTTTGAATGGTACCATATCCTATCCTTAGCTAGGTACAATTTGACAGCTTCAGTCACCTCTTTCCATCGTTTGCTGCTTTTATCATATTTTTTTGACTGCCCTAATGCGGTCAACGACAACTGTTTATGCTTTGCGATCATGCGAGATACAGATGAGTGGGGTTATACTGACCAGACTGAAACAGCCTTGGTATGTTTCTTCGGGTGTCTCTGTTTAAGATGATTAAATAGATTTGTGATATTGCTTCCCGAAGTGGCGACCATTGTAGGATAATTTTTACATATAATTTTGCTTTTTGCAGTATCTGACTGTGCACAGCCAAACCACTGCCACACTAATGACATTGAGTCCTTCTATGGCACAAGCTCCTCATCTGCCATGCTGCTTGCGCACTACGAACTGTTTTCAACTTCTTCACAGAAGAAAGCCGTGGTGGGGACAAGTGATATAATTTGGCCAATCACAATGGGAAATCATTCTGTTGGTCTGTGGACTTGACACGGATCCATCAGTATCGAGTATTAAAAGAATATAAAAGATCATGATCTGTACGATCATTTGGAAACTTTCTTAATCCAATTCAGGGTCACAGCAAGAGGGTGAGCAAGGTCTAGGCACAAGTAGGCACAAGCCAGGAAACAGCCATGAACAATCAAAACATAAAGTCAAAGTATAATCAAAGCAACTAACATTAGATTTTTACTCCCTTTTTGACATACATGGTTCACTCCCCATTAGCAGTCCTCCTAAGTAGAAGCCATGGATAAACAAATGAGTAAGGTATAAAGGTGGCTGGAAACAAAATTAAAAGTACAGGGTAACAGTGGTACTGAGAACGAGACAAAAAATAGACGCATCCAAAATGAACAAAATCACTCTAAGATGACAAAGTTAAAAAGAATAAAGAAGCAGAAGAGCAAATGGTCAAAAATACAAAGTAAATTGGCGAATCACAAAACAATTTTCTCAGCATTTGCTTTTCTAAAGTTTATGGTAATTTGGTTGTAGTGCTCCTTTACACGTGTAATTATGGTAGTTGAGCTACTGCATGTCATTTTTTTGCTGGGAACTTCCCATAAACAGACAGCAGTAAGGCAGAATTACGACCGAGAGAATATTTGAATATTAGCCTTTACATTAAAGAAAGTGGAGAAATAAACTGAAAAAAAAAAAAGAATCAGGGGAGTCGTCCTGTGCAATTAGACAAATGGGAAAAAACTTACTTGAATTAATTCAGATCTTTTTTTATTTTTGTCCTTTAATTAAATCAGATACTGCTTGTCTGAGTTTGGATGGTGAACAAGCTTGTGTTAAGTACAGCGGCTCACATTTTCAATTACAAGAAGAAGAAATAAGGAAGAATCTGAAGTTGCTGCTTAGTAAACAATAGGATTGTTAGCGTAACAGCAAAATTTGTCTATTTTACTTAAACTTGTTAAGCATGTTAGCTTTGCATCTTCTTGATAAACATCTTATGAACATTTGATAGATGTGTGGCTTTTTTATAAGTTTTGTAGTGTTTATTATTTGTTTGAGTGTATCTTACAGCAAAGGTTTTGGTAAGAAACAAGTACTGCATACAGTGCATCTGGAAAGTATTCACAGCGCATCACTTTTTCCACATTTTCTTATGTTATAGCCTTATTCCAAAATGGATTAAATTCATTTTTTTCCTCTGAATTCTACACACAACACCCCATAATGACAACATGAAAAAGTTTACTTGAGATTTTTGGAAATTTATTAAAAATAAAAAAATGGAGAAAGCACATGTACATAAGTATTCACAGCCTTTGCCATGAAGCTCAAAATTGAGCTCAGGTGCATCCTGTTTCCCCTGATCATCCTTGAGATGTTTCTGCAGCTTAATTGGAGTCCACCTGTGGTAAATTCAGTTGATTGGACATGATTTGGAAAGGCACACACCTGTCTATATAAGGTCCCACAGTTGACAGTTTATGTCAGAGCACAAACCAAGGATTGTCTCGATTCACAAATCTGGGGAAGGTTACAGAAAAATGTCTGCTGCTTTGAAGGTCCCAATGAGCACACTCTTTGGTGTGAATGCCAGGCGTCACGTTTGGAGGAAACCAGGCACCGTTCATCACCAGGCCAATACATAGATAAATCTGTGCTGGTGCATAAATTGCCTGTGTCCGTGATTTTTCAATACTATATTACAACAGACGAAATCCACTATTACAAAATGCTTCTGACATCTAGAGGTCAGCTCTCAACACTAAATGCATTACTGAAAGAAGGACATCTACTAAAACTTCACCATACCTTGGCATTAGATTTGCAAATTAAAAATTCTCATAATAAAATTTACTTTACAATTCATTAATCAATACATTTTAAATGTGTTAGAAATCAACTCACTTATTAAAAATGTTTAATAGACTCAAAAATCATTGCAGGTGAGACAATTCCATTAATAGTATCTCCTTGTTTCCCCTGAGTGCCAAATATTAGATATCAAATGACAATGTTTTACCTTAGTGAAAAAATTTATGCTGTACGTGATGGTGTGCATCGTCACTGGGTGTCCCCGGATGAAGAAGCCCCCAAAATATACTCTGCTCAGGTTGTGCAGCTTGGCATACAGGCAAGCAAGCTGGCCGATGTCATTACTGATCATATGCAGCAGACTCTTGGCCATGTCTGCCTTGGAGAACTCTAATAAAAAAGCAGGGGGTTGTATTAGTGCAAAACAGTTTTTCTTTGCTCTCAGTTCTTTTAATATTTCAGCAAACCTTAAAGCATTTCGCAGGGGGGAAACAAAAGACAAAAAGGAATGATCAATATCACTACTAGAACTTTCTGATGAGACAATTTAAACAGATTTCTACTTCTATCTTTATTGTGAGCACTTTCAACTTAGATTAAGATTTGCTTTAAGGAAGGAGAAAAATATACTTTTTAAAATTATTTCCCTACCTCTGTCTTCTGTGGCTGACTTGCCAAAACTGCTAGCAATGAGGTCACCTGTTAAGCCAAGACAGCTATATCCACCACCATAGATGTCTTTCACCAGCATATCAACACTGGCATGCTGCCCCCGGGAGGCTAGCTGTAGAAGCTCATCAAACCTCTGCCAACACAAGGAAAATTAGAAAAATGCACCACAAAAACATGCTGGCATGCACAGCAAGCCCTCCGGAGGAGATGCTTTACCTTAGTATTTGTGAGTAAAGCTCCAAGTCCCCAAAAAGTGCCTCCCCCAATTGAGCTTCCTCCAATTCGTTCAAATTTGTCTTCCGATTCAACCTGCATAATTAAAATCACAAATATACTCTATTAGTCTTCAAAAGCATTCTATTAGCCCTTTCACAAATTGTGTTATCAATCACAGGCTCAAAGGAAGTTTAAGATCATCGTTTTTGCTTTATGCGTTCAGTACAATGACTGTTACTGAAAATTCTGTATTGGCTTGATAAATCAAAATACAATAAATATGCAATAAATTAGACGTTCAATGCTTTATTCAATTTAATTCAAACCTGACCACTGTGGTACAGTGGGTCCATGGCTTAGGAAAAGGTGACAGTTTTAATAAAAAGATAATTGGCTGGTTCACTCTCCATGGGTGTGCGTGCTCACACAGCTACGGGGGGGTTGGTGGAGTAATTGGGGCGAGACGCACCTGTACATGAGGGTGTGGTCTGTCTCAATTGCTTCATCGGCTTCCTGCGATTTAGACGCTGTACCCTCGGAGCAATATAAGAAAGAGCTGGCACGAGAAAAGGGGAAAATCAGAGAATAGAATAGAATAGGGAGGATCAGAAAGAAAACAAATGAACAATACACGATCAGAGAAGGAAGTTAACAGATGGGAGAGAATGCAGGAGGTGGAGAGAGCCGGTGCAAGTGAGCAAAGATAGGTAGCTGGAAGGAAGTCCCTGGAGGGAGCATGCGGCTAACGCTCAGGGGCTGATGGCCACTCCAGCTGAGCGACCTGGAAGCTTGAGTGACTGATGTGGGCTGCTCAATTGGAGTGACTCGGTGGTAAGAGGCAGCATGACTACAAGGGAATTTGGAGGCTCAGCGAGGCATCCTGCAGGGGAGCCATGGACTGCAGGGACGTGAGCCTAGCAGTGAGAGTCACAGGTTATAGGATGGTGTCCTTTCAGAAGCCAGAGACAGCTACACAGACCCAAGCCTAGGAGTAGTGCTGAAGGTGGGCTGAACTGCTGGTTAGGCGCCTCCTTGCCTGCAAGAGCCCATGTTAGGGTTACACCAAGGAAACGTCCGTTTTTAAAGGAGTGCACCAGGACTCATGTTTTTATAGACAGTTTCCCTGCCACGTTTTTAACCTCGTTATATAGGATTATTTATTAGATTGTTTTAACCTCTACCAGCACTTTATTTGATCGGATTATTTATAATAGAACATTTTAGCACTGTATTTTGGATCCCCGTTTTGATTTTTGAAGATTTTAATAAAAGCACTTGGCACCTTTATGCACCTACCCCTTGCTTTCTGTGTGAGTTTCCTCATCTGCTGGCGCATCCCTCGGGTACGTTATCGGCAGTACCTGTTTCAAGAGGCTCCCTCGAAGCACCTGGTAGCATGGGTCAAACACACACCCCTATCCATTCTTGGCAGGAAGAAATCTGACATTTTCTGAGATAAGCATGTCATATCAGATGACACCTCAAGCAATTTTCAGCAGATTTTTATTTAAATTTTTTACTTTATTGTGTTACCTGGTATATGGCTTGTATGGCACGTTTGGTTCAACTCCTGTTGTTTCAAAGTACTTTATAAATAAACATGAAATTAAAATGAATTTTCATTTGTATCCTTCATTTACATAATCTTATCAAGTTGGAGGCAGACAGCAACTCACTCCGCCTAGTCTGTAGCTTGCCCCGACAAACACAAACATATTTAGTATTTAGTTATAGGGACAGACTTGTGCACATGCAACCAACTAATGGTCAGCCAGATGTACAGTGTATATAATGCAATTGCAAGCAATAAGGAACGCTAATGTTTTGGAACACAAAATCAGAAGACAGGCTCATCTGGCTGATGTCTCGTCTTTTAGGTGCCACAACAAAATGGAAAAAAGAACAGATAAGGCAGCTGAACTCAACACCAGTTACCCCTTCTTACAGCCCATTTTTTTCTTATAATTCTCTTTTGTTTATTGTTATTTCTGCAGTGAAGATTGAAGCTTTGGCATAATATGTGCTACATTTTTTCCATCAATATAATTCTATGGCTGAGTTACTAAGAGATTTTCTCAAGGTATAGATTAAGTCAGTTTTGACGACTGACAATAAGCTCTCACTAACTTAATAATTCTTACGCAGCACATAAATACTAACTACCGGGGCATATGCATATTTCTCTAGGCTGAAGCTAAACCTACCTGCAAATTTCCTCATTAACACCTACCTTTACAATGGACACTCCAGAACCAATATTAACAAGAAGATAAGGAAAAATGTCTGGTTGTGTAGTTTGAAAACGAAATTCAGGATCTGCATGCTTCACATATACAAAGGCCTCATGGGGTATATTCTTTAAAACAAAGTTGCATCCTTTGATGAGACAGGACATTTCATCCTCTTTGTCAACTCTGCATGACAGAAGAAGGGTGAAGAATGATAGCAAACATCATCATACACTGTCATTATCAACAGGCTGATATAACCAGAATAAGTCATGCATGCTGTTTCAAATAAAAAAAAGTTTACAGAAAGCCTATACAATGAATTTTACTTGCCATGTCTTCATAAGCGAGTTAGATATACTCCACACATTAATTATTTTCTAAACTCTAAAAAGTGCAGCAAACAGTTTTTTCATGTTGAACTCCAGTCCCAAATTAACTTGGATTCAATGCCCTGCTTCAAAAGTTTAAGTTACATTGGTCCAAATATCTACCAGTTTTACTAATGTTAGCCTAAATGAAGATTATGCTTTGGTTAAAACTTTATGCATGACTGTATTAAGTTACAGATCACAGAAACTTGTCTAGTTGGTGTTTCAGAAGTATTCTGTAAAAGTGACTACTTACTTCAGCCGAAGCTTCTTTTCAATAAGATCTTTGAATTTATATGCCCCGCCCCCAGTAGCCTTGATGACCTTCGTTTCCGTATTGACAAGATGGTCTTTAATGAAATCCAAACAGGTTTCAATATAGGCATTCTCAAATTTAATAAAATGTAGACGAGCTGTTACTTCTTCTTGTACTGAAATTTCATATAGGGGCTCATCGACAGCTTCCTGGACAGGACATTTATTTAAAAAAAAAAAAAAAAAAAGATTGTAAAAATAAGACTTATCAAATGACCATATCATCAATACATTTATGAAATAATATTAAGATGTCTCAGCCATCAACTGTTCCTGGAGAAATGGCACTTTTAGATAACACATTAAAGAGAGTAAGAATAATCACAGCAACACAGTACTTTAAAGTAGGGCTGAACAATGTGATAAATAGGAAATGTGCCCACCTACTGAACTGTAGTGCTCTGAAACCCTGTAGAGAACTAGCCCTTCTCAGCTGTGAATGCACTAAAGGTGTACAGTGCATCCGGAAAGTATTCACAGTGCATCACTTTTTCCACATTTTGTTATGTTACAGCCTTATTCCAAAATGGATTAAATTCATTTTTTTTCCTCAGAATTCTACACACAACACCCCATAATGACAACGTGAAAAAAGTTTACTTGAGATTTTTGCAAATTTATTAAAAATAAAAAAATTGAGACACCACATGTACATAAGTATTCACAGCCTTTGCCATGAAGCTCAAAATTGAGCTCAGGTGCATCCTGTTTCCCCTGATCATCCTTGAGATGTTTCTGCAGCTTAACTGGAATCCACCTGTGGTAAATTCAGTTGGTTGGACATGATTAGGAAAGGCACACACCTGTCTATATACAGTGGTGTGAAAAACTATTTGCCCCCTTCCGGATTTCTTATTCTTTTGCATGTTTGTCACACAAAATGTTTCTGATCATCAAACACATTTAACCATTAGTCAAATATAACACAAGTAAACACAAAATGCAGTTTTTCAATGATGGTTTTTATTATTTAGGGAGAAAAAAAATCCAAACCTACATGGCCCTGTGTGAAAAAGTAATTGCCCCCTTGTTAAAAAATAACCTAACTGTGGTGTATCACACCTGAGTTCAATTTCCGTAGCCACCCCCAGGCCTGATTACTGCCACACCTGTTTCAATCAAGAAATCACTTAAATAGGAGCTGCCTGACACAGAGAAGTAGACCAAAAGCACCTCAAAAGCTAGACATCATGCCAAGATCCAAAGAAATTCAGGAACAAATGAGAACAGAAGTAATTGAGATCTATCAGTCTGGTAAAGGATATAAAGCCATTTCTAAAGCTTTGGGACTCCAGCGAACCACAGTGAGAGCCATTATCCACAAATGGCAAAAACATGGAACAGTGGTGAACCTTCCCAGGAGTGGCCGGCTGACCAAAATTACCCCAAGAGCGCAGAGACGACTCATCCGAGAGGTCACAAAAGACCCCAGGACAACGTCTAAAGAACTGCAGGCCTCACTTGCCTCAATTAAGGTCAGTGTTCACGACTCCACCATAAGAAAGAGACTGGGCAAAAACAGCCTGCATGGCAGATTTCCAAGACGCAAACCACTGTTAAGCAAAAAGAACATTAGGGCTCGTCTCAATTTTGCTAAGAAACATCTCAATGATTGCCAAGACTTTTGGGAAAATACCTTGTGGACTGATGAGACAAAAGTTGAACTTTTTGAAAGGCAAATGTCCCGTTACATCTGGCGTAAAAGGAACACAGCATTTCAGAAAAAGAACATCATACCAACAGTAAAATATGGTGGTGGTAGTGTGATGGTCTGGGGTTATTTTGCTGCTTCAGGACCTGGAAGGCTTGCTGTGATAGATGGAACCATGAATTCTACTGTCTACCAAAAAATCCTGAAGGAGAATGTCCGGCCATCTGTTCGTCAACTCAAGCTGAAGCGATCCTGGGTGCTGCAACAGGACAATGACCCAAAACACACCAGCAAATCCACCTCTGAATGGCTGAAGAAAAACAAAATGAAGACTTTGGAGTGGCCTAGTCAAAGTCCTGACCTGAATCCAATTGAGATGCTATGGCCTGACCTTAAAAAGGCGGTTCATGCTAGAAAACCCTCAAATAAAGCTGAATTACAACAATTTTGCAAAGATGAGTGGGCCAAAATTCCTCCAGAGCGCTGTAAAAGACTCATTGCAAGTTATCGCAAACGCTTGATTGCAGTTATTGCTGCTAAGGATGGCCCAACCAGTTATTAGGTTCAGGGGGCAATTACTTTTTCACACAGGGCCATGTAGGTTTGGATTTTTTTTTCTCCCTAAATAATAAAAACCACCATTTACAAACTGCATTTTGTGTTTACTTGTGTTATATTTGACTAATGGTTAAATGTGTTTGATGATCAGAAACATTTTGTGTGACAAACATGCAAGAGAATAAGAAATCAGGAAGGGGGCAAATAGTTTTTCACACCACTGTAAGGTCCCACAGTTGACAGTTCATGTCAGAGCACAAATCAAGCATGAAGTCAAAGGAACTGTCTGTAAACCTCCGAGACAGGATTGTCTCGAGGCACAAATCTGGGGAAGGCTACAGAAAAATGTCTGCTGCTTTGAAGGTCCCAATGAGCACAGTTGCCTCCATCATCCGTAAGTGGAAGAAATTCAAAACCACCAGAACTCTTCCTACAACTGGCCGGCCATCTAAACTGAGCGATCGGAGGAGAAGGGCCTTAGTCAGGGAGGTGACCAAGAACCCGATGGTCACTCTGTCAGAGCTCCAGAGGTCCTCTGTGGAGAGAGGAGAACCTTCCAGAAGGACAACCATCTCTGCAGCAATCCACCAATCAGACCTGTATGGTAGGCTGGCCAGATAGAAGCCACTCCTTAGTAAAAGGCACATGGCAGCCCGCCTGGAGTTTGCCAAAAGGCACCTGAAGGACTCTCAGACCATGAGAAAGAAAATTCTCTGGTCTGATGAGACAAAGATTGAACTCTTTGGCGTGAATGCCAGGCGTCACGTTTGGAAGAAACCTGGCACCATTCCCAACAGTGAAGCATGGTGGTGGCAGCATCATGCTGTGGGGATGTTTTTCAGCGGCAGGAACTGGGAGACTAGTCAGGATAAATGGAAAGATGACTGCAGCAATGTACAGAGACATCCTGGATGAAAACCTGCTCCAGAGCGCTCTTGACCTCAGACTGGGGCGACGGTTCATCTTTCAGCAGGACAACGACCCTAAGCACACAGCCAAGATATCAAAGGAGTGGCTTCAGGACAACTCTGTGAATGTCCTTGAGTGTCCCAGCCAGAGCCCAGACTTGAATCCGATTGAACATCTCTGGAGAGATCTTAAAATGGCTGTGCACCGACGCTCCCCATCCAACCTGATGGAGCTTGAGAGGTGCTGCAAAGAGGAATGGGCGAAACTGGCCAAGGATAGGTGTGCCAAGCTTGTGGCATCATATTCAAAAAGACTTGAGGCTGTAATTGCTGCCAAAGGTGCATCGACAAAGTATTGAGCAAAGGCTGTGAATACTTATGTACATGTGCTTTCTCAATTTTTTTATATTTAATAAATTTACAAAAACCTCAAGTAAACTTTTTTCACATTGTCATTATGGGGTGTTGTGTGCAGAATTCTGAGGAAAAAAATTAATTTAATCCATTTTGGAATAAGGCTGTAACATAACAAAATGTGGAAAAAGTGATGCGCTGTGAATACTTTCTGGATGCACTGTATATGTAAGTTTATCAGGATGCTGTAAACAACATGCTTATGTGACTGAGCTTCTAGGAACAAATTTAAGGGAGACACAGTTTGTGATTTGGAAAGGATCAAACTGTACAAAACACATTAGTCTTTACCCACTATAATCTGGAAGTAGTTAAACCAAAGAAAGTCCACTGATCCTGGACCTAGCTACAAAACAAAGACAATTTTAATTCTGACTGAATGGAAACACTGCATACTGTTTTTCGCCTCGCAAATGGCACTGGCAGTATTGTGCTAATATGCCCACATCTTAAAAACACTGCTAATGGACAGGACTTTGCCCAATTGTTACCCCAACCCTTCTTATATTTAATTTGTTTTATAATAAGCACCACCACAGGAAAATTTCTCAGGAACCAGGGATTTTTTTTTTTTTTTTTTAAGAAAAATCTGGAACTTTTGTAGCATTCCCACCACAGGAACTCAGGTAATTTGTAGTTCCTGGTAGGTTGTTCCCTGTTCTATCTTTCTCCTACTCCAGGTTATGTACTTTTCGTTCAACCAGAAACTATCGTGGGTTGGGCTCAGGTGGTGAATTGTGCTGATTGATTGACTACAAGTACTATCTCCATCTTACATATCTTTTAGTGGTCTCTACTTTGAAGAGTAATCAGTGAAAATGGAGCGCTACATTTTGCGTCACATCAGTCTTCATAGCTGCATCCCTGGTGAGCCCCATCAAAGCAATAAGGTGAGAGGATCCTGGGGAAAGCGTTCCTGACTCATTGTTGCACAATGCTATACACCGCATCAAATCAATAAGGTGAGGAGGATCCCCGTGAACTCCCAATCACACCGCACTTCGCAAAGCATCACTCTTCATTGCCGACGTCAGGAGTAGGGAGCCAGGCAGGTCCTTCCTCACTGTCCTGTTTCACTTCTAAACAGGCAAAGCCACGGGGGATGGCTCGTGTATTATTATATATCTACACATACATACTAGGTGGCTCTGCCCAGTGCTCGCCAACCCCCGGGCGGGCACTATGCGCTATCCAGGATACGGGGAAGTGGATGCACAATTTAAACAGATGGTTATTTCTATTATGCATATGTAACAATTCCCATGAAAATAACAATTTTACATTACAGCGAGTAATTAACCACAGTAAAAAATAGTAAAATGTAATAAATTGAAAGAAAATTATGTTTCATGTTGCGTTAGAGGTATTCGTTGCATTATACGTTTTCGTTCTTTTTGGCTTTGAAATTAACATGCAAATACTTTTTAAACTTACACTTTTACTGTAAAACTTCAGTAAAAACTATTTTTTGAATTAACTTTGTCAATATCGCATTGAATTTTGATTCCATGTCTGGACTTACATCGTGACAACGCAACAAATAACTGCCCGTGAGTGAATATCGTTCCTTTCTCTCTAATAAATTAACGATTTTTTTCGAATGTTTGTCCCTTTGATTTGTTAATTGTAAAATGTATATTACATAAAATAAAAGGCAGATCTGATCATTACAACAGAAAGACTTGTATTTTTTAAATTATTTAGCATCTAGTGCCTCTGAGCTTATTAAGCCCTTGCAAAATGTGACCATGAAATTAAGTGTTACAGTAATCCTGCAGTAAAAAATAAATCGTAGAATAGTAATACCAATTATCTGAATAGGTCAGTAGTAATAATAAAATGTTATATAGAGCATGCAGAATGCACCAAAGTTGGTAACCTACAACTCGCTGAGAGGCAAACAAGGGTAAAGAGATACACATGTCCTACTCCCTGATCAGTGCTCCTAACAGTACCCCATTGAGTGTCTGCCCTCTCCCCCTAAGCTATTGAGTGGCAAACAAAGTCTTTTTACAACACGCTTAAATATTTTAAAATCCTCAATAAATATTGTGGTGTACATTAACTCCTGAAACTGGCAATACTTTGTTATGCAATTGCTTCTAATTCTTTTGTAGTAAAATTCAAATTGATAATATGTTGTGATCTGTACATACTGTGATTTAAAGGTGCATAGGTCCAGCAAAAATGGCAACTTTTAGTGAGGTTGCCTGTTTTTATTTTTTTCTACATATTTATAGTAGGTCTGGATGATAGAGACTTAAAATGAATTGCAATTAGTTTGAACAAAAATGAAAAATTCAATATATATTGATATGTGCTCAAAAACACCTTAAAAGATTTCAGATCAGCACCATATACAATGGCATGCAAAACTTTGGACACCCTTGCTTAAAATGTCTGTTACTCTGATAAGTTAAGTGAGCAGAACATGAACTGATTACCAAAAGGCATAAAATTAAAACATGACACATTTCTTTTCAGCATTTTATGCATGATTAGTGTATTGTTTTTCTTATGTACAATGGAAAAAGAAAAGGAGCACCATGCAAAGGTTTGGGCACCCCCAAGATATTGGAGGTCTCAGACCCTAATTAGCTTATTAACTCTATGGCTTCTTCACAATCATCGTTAGGAAGCCCCAGGTGATGCAAATTGCAGACCTGTATAAATCCTCTGACTCCTCAAACTCTGTCAGAACAATCAGCAGCCATGGGCTCCTCTAAGCAGCTGCCTAGCACTCTGAAAAATAAAATAATTATGTTCACAGAGCAGGAGGAGGCTACAAGAAGACAGCAAAACGTTTTAATGTAGCTGTTTCCTCAGTTTGCAATGTTATTAAGAAATTATGTTATCGGGAACCTTGGAGGACCAAGAAAAGTTTGTGAAAGAACTGCTCGTTAGATTGCTAGAAAGGAAAATAAAGAAAACCCACTTAACTGCAAAAGACCTTCAGGGAGATTTAGCAGACTCTGGAGTGGTGGTTTACTGTTCTACTATGCACCAAAAGTTATTTAGACCACAGTATGGAAAGGTATGTTTGAAGAAAGCAGAGTGCAGAATTATAGGAAAAGAACACCTCTCCAAGTATTGAACATGGGGGTGGATTGATTATGCGTTGTGCTTGTGTTGCAGCATGTGGCACAGGGAAGATGTCACTGGTAGATGGAAGAATTGATTCAAATAAATAAATACATCATACCAAACATCACACCTTCTGTAAAAAAGTTGAAATTAAAATGAGGATGGTTCCTACAACAAGATAACACCTCAGAATCTAAAATGGAATCTCTAGAGGTGCAAGCTGACGGTTTTACCATGACCCTCATAGTCCCCGATGTAGAGATCATTGAAAATCTGTGGATAGTTCTCATAAGAGCAGTGCATGCAAAACGGTCCAAGAATCTTGAAGAATTAGAAGCCTTCTGCAAGGACAAATGGGCAAAAATACCCCAAGAAAGAACTGTAAGACTCTTGGCTGGCTACAAAAAGCATCTACAAGTTATGATACTTGCCAAAAAGGGATCTTACTATGTACTGACCATGTTGGGTGCCCAAACCTTTGCTTCAGGCCCTTTTCATTTTTTGGTATTTTGTACCCAAGAATCATGGAAATAAAAATGTAGTCTTGGATAAAATATTAAAGAAATGTGCCACTTTTAACTTTATGCCTTTTAGCAATCAGTTCACATTCTGCTCACTTAACTATTCATAGTAACCAGATATTTAAAGCAAGGGTGCCCAAACCTTTGTATGCCACTGTATACCATAAACCTGGTATATTTTCTTACAATAATATTAAATATTAACAAAGGAACCCCCCCCCCCCACAAATGTAAGATTTTCATTAACAGCCATGCCACAAAAACATGTCAAAACATGTAGCATGTACTTTCCAACCATTTCTAACTCTCTAGTTATTTTTGAATTTCCACTGTATGTACTGCGTTTAAAACCATGCCTGCCTTGTCAGTCAGTAAACATTGCTATCTCTCTCTCTGACTTTATATAAGGAAAGACAAAGCTCTTAATTCATTATTTCACAAATCACAGATTATAATACACGTACATGTGCACACTGTGTGGATATACTGGGGTGGATGATATGACATCAAACTAAGATCACAATATTTTCCATAATCTTGACAATAGATACCGTATCGCAATATCAATACATAGTTTATAAAAAAAGGTAATAAACAGAAATAAACATGGTGAGGCACTATTTGCAACCAAAAATATTTTCTTAATTGCATTAAATGTTTTTGTAAAAACTCGGAGGTGGAACAATATAAACGTGAATCAAAAATTAACCAAATTTAAAAACAAAAAAATTAAAATACAAGTCCTTTGGATGTTATAAAAATCTAAGTAATTACAGCTACACTTTTTTTTATTGATTACAAAAAGTGCCAATGATTCCTTTTTAAAAATAGTATTGCTAATTATAACAAATGCAAAACTTAATTCTCATTTTGTGTTCTAGTACCAGAACTTTTCATAGTTTTTTTGTCATTTAAAATTCACCAGTATGTTCCTCACAAGTTCTTTGTTGAAAAAACGCCATCCTTTTAACAGTTTCTGGCTTTAGTGCTACCCTGTTGAATGTGACCACAATCCTCCTAGTGCTAAACGGGCCCTTTCAGAGGGTGAAATTGTGACAAGAATTATTACAAGCTTAAAATAATTTATAATAACATGTAGCACTGACACATATTGTTTATATATATGTACATACAACTATTAGGTTATGAAAACTTATTTTCTTTTTAAAACTGTATTGTTCGCAGAATAACTCATTATTTTTAAAAAAAATATATAACAAGCAGAAACCACATCTATATACAGTGATCCCTCGCTATATGGCGCTTCGCCTTTCGCGGCTTCACTCTATCGCGGATTTTATATGTAAGCATATTTAAATATATTTCGCGGATTTTTTGCTGGTTCGCGGATTTCTGAGGACAATGGGTCTTTTAATTTCTGGTACATGCTTCCTCAGTTGGTTTGCCCAGTTGATTTCATACAAGGGACGCTATTGGCAGATGGCTGAGAAGCTACCCAACTTACTTTTGTTTCTCTCTCTCTCTCTCTCTCTCTCTTGCGCTGACTTTCTCTGATCCTGACATAGGGGGTGTGAGCAGGGGGGTTGTTCGCACACCTAGACGATACGGACGCTCGTCTAAAAATGCTGAAAGAGTTGCTACCTTCTGTGTGCAGCTGCTTCGTGAAGCGACATGCTGCACGGTGCTTCGCATACTTAAAAGCTCAAAGGGCACGTATTGATTTTTCACTGTTTTCCTCTGTCTCTGTCTCTCTCTCTCCCTGCTCCTGACGGAGGGGGTGTGAGCTGCTGCCTTCAACAGCTTTGTACCGGCGGTGCTTCGCATACTTAAAAGCAAAACAGCCCTATTGATTTGTTTGGTTTTCTCTCACTTTCTGACATTCAGTGCTCCTGACGCGCACTCCTTTGAAAAGGAAGGTATGTTTGCATTCTTTTAATTGTGAGACAGAACTGTCATCTCTGTGTTGTCATGGAGCACAGTTTACACTTTTGAAAAAGAGACAAATGTTTGTTTGTAGTGTTTGAATAACGTTCCTGTCTCTCTACAACCTCCTGTGTTTCTGCGCAAATCTGTGACCCAAGCATGACAATATAAAAATAACCATATAAACATATGGTTTCTACTTCGCGGATTTTCTTATTTCGCGGGTGGCTCTGGAACGCAACCCCCGCGATGGAGGAGAGATTACTGTATATAAAATCCAATGTCTGTCTGCTTTTCACATGAGAACTACTTAACGTTTTTTTTTTTTCTATAATTTGCTTGAACATTCTGGTTGATTTTGCGACCTCTCTCATCATGCGAAGTATCATAGCTCACTTAAGGTACTGATTTATTTGCGCGATTCCGAGAGAGACGCAGCGGGCCAAGGGGAGGGGGGTGGGGACCTCCTCACTCACGCACTAGCCTCGGGGCGCATCATACATCCTCTTAGCTAGCGAACGAGAGAACTACTTAACGGATTTAGATCGGGTTGTTTTTCTAGAATTTGCTTGAACATTCCAGTTGATTTTGCGACTTCTCTCATCGCGCTAAGTATCATAGTTCAGTTGCAGGAGCGATATATTCGCGCTAATCCGAGACAGAGGCTGCAGGCCGAGGGGAGGGGAAAGTGTGACATCTGGAGTAGGGAGCCAAGCAGGGCCCTCCTCACTGTGCTGTTTCACTACTACACCAGTGAAGCTGCGGGGGACAGCTAGTCATAAATAAAGCAATTCAAACCATGTCCTATCAGGTTGACAGGCTAACATACAAATTTTATGTGCAGTGATTCAAATATCTGCTGTGAGGAATATTGGGTTAGGTTTCTAATAGGCACTGTGTTTTGATCACTTAAATTTACCAATAGCAATGTATACTGTAGTTTGTGTCCAAAACATCTTCAACATTCGAATGATGATCATTCTACTGTAAGCTATCATACAATTATAAAACAAAAAAACTTCCCTTAGATCTCCAGCAATTATTTCTCTGTTGTGAGTAATTTATGAAGAATTCTGAAGGCTTCTGTTTTTCGGTTTCAGTTGTAGTTAACAGAGTGAATAGTTAGGCTTACTGTTTGGAAAGTATGGCAAAATGGTCCGGCTTCATGATTAAGTCCGTCATTGGAGAAAAGGAATGTAGTGTTACTTATTTTGTTCATAATGACATTTTGTATGGTGTTTTGGTATACACATTTGACCAAATTATTTACAGCTCTCTATCTTGTATCTTGGGTCCAAGGTTCAAATCAACTTTCTGAAGTCTTCTTTATGTATAGTCTGAATAAATGCGTTACTGGGCAATTGTGCGTTATAGCCCTCTAATGTTTGCTCGTTCTATCATTCAGTTTGCCAGCTGAAAATTATGCTTTGATCAACAAATGTTTGTAGGCTGCACTTTGATGTTTTAAGTCGAGTACTGCTGTTGCATTGGCTGTTGCGTTCTTAAAAGCTTCTTCATATTCACACACACACAAAGTTTTTGAATGTTTTAAAAGGTTAGTGGTGATTCCAGCTTTAGCCACCACAACACAACAACATAAATTGAAAAGTAATATTTCTTGGATATTATTGGAAACTCTGAAAGCAAGCTAATTCCAAATAACTAAGGACCCTTGTAATTAAGATATAATAGCACACCTTAAAAAAAAAAAAACTGTTATTATCAGCCTCAGTTCTGTTTACTTTTATGCTGCTCTCCAAAATATTTTTTCTGTTCTAGCCATTAAAAAGATTTATTACTTTGTTCAGTAGTCTCTGCACTACTGGAGCTAAGGAAAGAAAACAAGCTTGGTTAGGAGAGTATAACTCCAGTGCGCTGCAAGGTGAAAAGTACACTTAAAGCTTCATAGTACACATGCTCTGTTCAAGCAGTGAATTTCAGTTTGCTGTGGTATATCTTCTTTCTGAAAGAAAAAAACAGCATGCACTCCAAATGGACTTCATACAGATGCACAAGCATGTCAATCAGTCAACTTTATAATAATTCTACTTTTGGTAATACAATTTGTAATGAAATTTGCAAACCTTGCACAATTCCACCAATTCAAACATGCATAACTGAATTTAGTGAAGATATATTTGTATAATATTTTAAGCCTTATTCTACGGTGAGGTACAATGGTAAAAGAGAGGGAGGGGTGAGTTGTTAGACTGAAAATGGGGAACAGGATATGAAGCAGCATTAACTGGAGACAGTAAAAAAAAAAAAAAAAAAAAAAAGTGATGATCAAGAGACGCATATCATCCAGATTCATTAGCAGAATAGCAATGGCTGGTAGATTCTGTTTCAGGATCATGCATGAACGAAGAACAAGGAACGAACCACTGCAAATTCTCGTGGAAGCGAAACCATTAATTGAAGACATGGACTTGGTGATGTCACTTCAGGTTATTGGTTGTTTACTGCAATGCTTGAATTTCCTGTTGTTGCTGGTGCCTTCCATTATTCGTACATTCCATCAACATCTTTTTACAAATATATAATGTCTATTTCTGATGACATTATATATTTGTAATTAGCTCTTTGAAATTTGTGTGTTTGGATTTGGGAGGTGGGGCCAATGCTAGATAGAAGTTTGTAAAATGATTTGTGTTTTGCTTATATTCATCATCTGTCAATATAATTTTACTCTGCAGTCTTGGAGTATGTGATTGCCATTCAAGGTGAATTTCTGTTTATGTATGGTTGTGCAAAAGTGGAGTATCACAACTCAATAGTGTTGTGAATGTCACGTGTGACATACATTTTTTATCCTCTGTTGCATTTCGAGGATTTCTGGAAGTTCAGCTTTCGATGGTCTTGAAAAGGCTATTAGTGGTTCACCATTTCCAGACTTATCCCGGTACTAACATTACTACAAAATTCAGATCATAGTACAACGTCACACTGGTATACTGCCCACCTCAAGCCATTTTTTTTTCATGATTTACATTATTTGTAATGGTTCCAAATTATGAATTTGCATATACATTACTTTTCTTACTTTGGTCAGACCATCACAGAATAGAACACAGAGGAAAACAGTATAGTTAATCCTTTTATTGTCCATTTTAACAAATAAAAAGAAATTCAGTACTTCAGTCTGGTAACATTTTTGGTATGGGTGGTCAAAATTAAAAAATGAAACAGAACAGCTACACAATGTTTTACAGTGTTTTGACAGCTCAGTTTTGAAAAAGTAATCAAGCAGTTCTTGAAACAAAATTATACAACAAATGTAACAATTAACAGAACAGGTACTATTAGTAAAATAATTTGCATTTATCTACAAAGAAATGCTGTATCCAAAACACTGATACATACCATGCTTAAAGTTCCGAAAGATTTGCTAGAAAATACATAACTGAAGATAAACATTATGTAAACTGGCTAATCTTTTAGAACTTTTTTTTTTTTTAACTCTCTCTATACACTTATATTTGATCATTGACGCACACATCTTGTGAAGAGTTACCAGTTAAAACATTGCAAGTTGCTGTTTCTTAAAGCGGCAAGGCTCAGAATATGTTAAGTAAACAAAGAGAAAACTGAACAGTAAATGGGATGAGATGACAACACTGTAACTTATTCACTCAGAACTGATTTTCTGATAGTCTTTAGGAAGCTCAGTTTACCTACTAAATAAAAATACAAACTCAGTATGAGAATAAAATGGCCAGTAATGCAGTATACCCCATAACTGATACAAAAACATTGAAGAAAGGGGAAAAAAAAGGATGCTGTTTTTATTTCTGCATTTTAGAAGTGGAGAGCATATGGAATGAATAGACGAGGCCTTATGCTGTGCTAAAGTCACACTTCTGGTGGTATTTGAGTTACTGGCTAGTGTAGTTACTTGATCACTGACACACTTTTTAATACCATAGTCATTGTAGCTCTTATACCCACAACCCTACTGCTTGTCCGCTCCTATGGTATGAACAAAACGACTAACACGTTTCATCTTTAAATGCTGCACTGCTTGAACTACCATCCACAGCAGCACTAAGCCTACCTGTTCTAAACTCAGCCTCAAGTGCAACAACCTCTGCCTACATGGGCAGAGTCAAAGCTGACACACTTAGGCCAGGGATATACTTAAACCTATGACACACGAGCCTGATGACACTGCTTCTACGCAAGCAGTGTATTGCCCATACTTGTACGTGTACTTGAAGTACATCTGAAGGATTCCACCAGGTGGCAGTGCAAGAAATCATCACAGAGAGAAAACAGTATATTTTTTTTGCTGTGTTGTGAGTTGAGGTGGGGGTATGGGGTTGGACTTGTGGAAAAAAAACACCAACAGCAACACAGAAGATTTTATGTAAGACCTTTAAATGTATCTCTTCATTACGATGGGAAATATGCAACACTTGCATTCCATATGTGAGAAATGGATGCAGAAAAGCACCATGAAGACATATGCATGTTAGCATTCAAGTTTGATGATTTGCTTCACCGCATCAAACCATTCAAACATCGAAGCACACAGATTGATCTGCTGGAGCTGCAAGCCTGCCGTCACATGTTGATAGTAAACAAAGATGTTGATGTTAAGTTCCAAAACCTGAACACACTCACACACCAACCACATTGCTTCGCATACTGCAACATGCTCATGTGTCACGTTAACTTTTGACAACATGCTCAGATGACATGTCAAAAGAACACTAGGAATGTGTGGCAGCCATGACAAATGCGCACAAGTGTTCTGAGCAATAAGTATAAACCAGGCCTTATAAAGAGTATTGTGGAGATTTTGTGGATTTTATTTAATGTTTAGAAGAAATTGTGGAGAATTAAATAAAAGTACTGAACATGGCAATAATGGCTTTTGCATTTTGATTTTTATAACATATTGAATAAAACAGAAAATTTATACCTTGCCCAGTCCTAATTTATACAAAGAAAGTCTAAAATTATTATTTACATTCCAAGTCAAACTATACTGGAAATAATTTTAAGGGATTATAGAAAGAGCTGCAGGGGTTTTGCATTATAGTTATAGTTCTGTGTGCAAGAAATATCTTGGTAAACTAAACATTTACAAAGCTTCTGTAATGTGTCTTGTTTAGACATGTTGAAGTAATTATGTACTGTTCTGGGACAAAGGCTATGTTTTAATAATATACAGTAATCCCTCGCTATATCGCACTTCGCCTTTCGCGGCTTCACTCCATCGCGGATTTTATATGTAAGCATATTTAAATATATATCGCGGATTTTTCGCTGCTTCGCGGGTTTCTGCGGACAATGGGTCTTAATTTCTGGTACATGCTTCCTCAGTTGGTTTGCCCAGTTGATTTCATACAAGGGACGCTATTGGCAGATGGCTGAGAAGCTACCCAACTTACTTTTCTTTCTCTCTCTCTTGCGCTGACTATCTGTGATCCTGACGCAGGGGGTGTGAGCAGGGGGGCTGTTTGCACACCTAGACTATACGGACGCTCGTCTAAAAATGCTGAAAGATTATCTTCACGTTTCTACCTTCTGTGTGCAGCTTTTAAGTATGCTGCACGGTGCTTCGCATACTTAAAAGCTCAAAGGGCACGTATTGATTTTTTTATCTGTCTCTCTCTATCTCTCTCTCTGCTCCTGACGGAGGGGGTGTGAGCTGCCGCCTTCAACAGCTTTGTGCCGCGGTGCTTCGCATACTTACAAGCCAAACAGCCCTATTGAATTGTTTGCTCCTTTGAAGAGGAAGATATGTTTGCATTCTTTTAATTGTGAGACTGAACTGTCTTCTCTGTCTTGTCATGGAGCACAGTTTAAACTTTTGAAAAAGAGACAAATGTTTGTTTGCAGTGTTTGAATAACGTTCCTGTCTCTCTACAACCTCCTGTGTTTCTGGAACGCAACCCCCGCGATGGAGGAGGGATTACTGTACAGTATATTGTTGAAATATGCAAGAAGTCATAGTTATGTCACTTGGCTATTACTAAGTAACCCTATTGTAATATTTATTGTACTGATGGGATGAAAGACTATTCTGATACACTAACACTACTGCTGTGTTGCTGTTCTAATATGTCCTCTAGTATCAATACAATTCATTTTAAATTTAAATTCTAAGGAGACAGTGAAGCTTTCTTCTTCCATAATATATTTGATAAATATTAAACCTCGGATGGTATGAACGAATGCATAAATGGATTAACCAGAAGCTTTTATTCATAGCCAGTGTTTTTTTTTTGGCGGGGAGTACAGTGTAAACGTAAACATACAGCCACACGTACAATATCTCCATCCATAGTTATGCATACACACGATGTTCGGACTACACAGCAGAATGACAAAAAAGAAAGAAAATTAAAAAAAAGAAAAATTTTTGACTTAGTAGTCACAGTTATATTATGTAGGCATATTGCCATTGGTATAAAGGAGCCCCAGTAGCATTTATTGACAGACTTCTGCTGAACAATTTGTTGGCTGAAAGTACTCAGTGAGTCAAGGACAGGATGTGTAGCCTTGTTTATAATGGCATTCAGTTATGTCTCTCCTTCGCGTCCAGAGTGCATCCCATAACTGAGCCTGCTCTTTTAATTAGCATGTTGATTCAGTGTGCCTCTATTGAGTCATGTTCCTGGCACAGCAAACCACAGCATATCAAATTAAAAAAAAAACAAAAAAAAAACACACACACACACACACTGCCTATCACAGAGTTGTAGAAGATGGTAAGGATGTAATTACCCACATGAGAAGAACCCAGGTACCTAAAAAGAGCCTTTTCATTCCTTACTTATATATAGTAGTTCCTCTGTGTTCTGAGACTAGTCTAACCTGTCATTAACATGACTGGATGTAAAGCCTCTTTGGCAAAAGTCAAAAACCAGTTCTTTGTTTTGCTGATGTTAAGCTGAAGACTATTCTTTCTGCACCAAGCAGCAAAGTTCTCCACCTGACACCTATGCTCTGTTTCATCACCCTTATTGAGAATTCCAATAAGAGAAGAACCATCTTAGAATTTCTAGAAGTGATATGACCAGGTGTTATATGTACAGTGTGAAGTGAACAGAATAAAGAGAAAAAGTGACGGGACTTTTTCCTTGTGGTCTCTCATTGTTGCTCACATCCATATCAGAGTCATCGTCTTTGAGGCTCACAAACTGCTGTCTGCTGGACAGATAGTGCTTTATCCAAGACACTATAGGCTCATCTACCTGAACATCCCTGGACTTAACCCTTAACAGGGACGGCTAGACAGCATTAAAGGCACTGGAGAAATCAAAAAAAAACATAATCCTCACTATTCTGCCACGTACATTTATGAGCAGATAAATTCCCAGTTTCACAAAACACTTCAATGTTTCAGATATATTTTCATTAGAACAAAACAGATTAAATAATTAATACAAACTTAGTGATACAGCACAATAGTTTCTGCAGAAAGAATATTTGTTTTACCTCTGTTCACAATGACTAGTGGATGCTGGATGTATTTAGAATATATTTTGTGAAACCAGTGAGATTTTATTTGTCCAGCCATTTTAGAGCAAGACAAAAAAGGTGAATAACCAGAATTACTCTGATGTGAATTGCCTATTTGGATTCTCTAGAACCATAACCATTCTTTCAAGTGATTCTTAGAAATCAAACGGAAAAAAAGTATAAAAATTTGGTTGCTTGTTGTTTGCTAACACAAACTTTGGTGTTGCAGGAACCTAAGAAAATAATAAATTTAACAAACAAGAGGAAACCATTCAGCTAATCAATTTAGTTTGGCTAAGCTGCCATAAAACCTAATCCAAATAGTTTTTAAAAAGCTGAAAAGGTTTCAGTTTCAATTACATGAGTTAGTAGTCAGTTCCAGATTTCAATAACTCATTGTGTTAAAAAGCACTTCTCTTTCATTTCTAATGACTAAGTACATGACTCATTTAATCAAAAGAATGATTTTTCAGGAGTAACTTTACTGATGCCTTTTGAGAAAGGTATAGGTCTGCAAACTACCCCCACTTATCAATACTAAACACATTTAAATCCCATAGCCCATCAAAAAAGGATATGTCCTTTAGTCCCAGGATATACTTGGTTGTGCTCTTCTGTACAGCTCCTAGTGATGCTATTTCCTTTTTGTTACATGGTGCCTCAGAACTCAGTACTCCAGAGGCAGTGTCACTAGTATATTATACAGTCTCTACATAATGTGCAGGGCATTTTCATTTTATCTAATGGAAAGTACAAAATTCATAATCCTCGATAGTGATTTATGTTCTCTATTCACACCTTTGGAAAGAATGTTGTTAGTTTGCAATTATCTTCAATATACTGAAAGTTTGCTCTAATTCTCAATACCTTAACAACAAATTATTGGATAAAAAAAAAAAAAACAGTTAAATGTGTGTGGAGTGTAAGAATATCAAAAATAATGCAGAACACATGGTAATTTGTGCATTAAGAACATAACAGATGTGCAAACAAAGCAAATCTGATCCAATTTTATTGGTTTTAGCAAATAAACACAATCTGGATGTCAATTCACCCATTCAGATAATATCTATTGATATGTTCCCTTTAATTATATATAAAAAAATTATTATCGTCTTAGGCCTGTATGGAGTCAGCATATTCTCCCTATGTGCCACTTTTTTTTCCCTTGTCATATGCCTAACACAAGACAGGTTAACTGTAGACTCTACAATGGCCCAGTAGATACAAGTCTGGTTGTGAATGAATTTGACTAGAAAATGATGTCCCATTAGTGCTTGTTTCCTGTCTTCTTCCTGAAACTACCAGGACACACACTGGTCCCCATGACCTTGAAATGGACCAAGTCGGTTAAACATTCCCAGTAGAAGTGGATTCCAGCCATCTTAATTAACACAGACAATTCCTGTGTCTTTAACATACAGTAGATGTTGGTGTACAAGAAAGATCAAAATTTGAAAAAGAGTATCTAATTCAAAGCCAGTCTTTGTCAATAGTAAACTCTGAGGACCTATTTATTTAGACAGTTTATTTGATTATCAACATGGTGATCTTACCTTTCCAGTGTGGTCAAAGGACCGTACTTTGGCTACTTTGTGTTGAACTGTAGAATAATATGCAAGTTTTGTCAAAGAGCCTCCTGCAGTGAATGAGGAAAAAGAAAAGAATGTTGACTTTGATAATGACACTAATTATTACGACACCCAACTAAACGCATAAATAATTTTTCAGGTATCTTTAGGGAAGAATTTAATTAAGAAGAGGGACCAGTGGTAAATTAAATAAACCAATAAAATACAACCATATCAAATTTGTATAACATTAAGGATGTTTTATTACTCTTCTACAGGCTCAAACTTTTAAAAAAAAAAATCTGCAAACAGAAACAGTTACTCTAATGTAAAAATAAAACCAATGAGGTGCTAGAAAAGATACAACTGTAAAGATTAATAACTAAAAAAAATTACTTCCCATAGCAAAAAAAAGCTGAAAATGAATTGTAGTACAGGGAAAATTTAATATGCAACATCTTCTTGAGGAGAGGAAAAAAAAAAACAGAAATTAAAGTAGAGCAGATTTGTGATGTTGAAAAAGGCTCTGTAAGACTCCAGATTCCAGTAGCGATCTGCATATACATGTTCCTATGACACTGAAACCCAGAACTGTGTTACTGCACATTTTCTTACACTAATGGCAACTGGAATGATTTCACACATAGATACCCACAATATATTGTTAACAGTTTTGAATTTTCAACAAAAAAAAAATCCAAATAAAAAACTGTAAATACTTGGGGAAAAAGCAAACATAAAACTAATAAAAGTAATAAAATAACTTTAAAAATAGTACAGTATTTATAATATTAAAACACCACATAACTTTAAACGTGCTTTTTATAGGGAAGCATTGGAGGACCTGGAAAAATATCTGGTTTTACTGTGAGCCTATATAGTCATTAATAAATCAGAGAGAAGGTCTATATACTGCTGGAAGGTTAAAAAAAACACACACAAGGGAGATAAAAACAATATGAACACCCAACAGAGGAGATACACCAGCATGGAGTAAAGCGAAGGTTTATATGTGTTGCTTTTTAAAACTATGAAATCATAAATACCTAGTAAGAAAAATGTGTTTAAACATTCTTTTGAAGAATTAACAACACTATAGACAGTGTGGCCTGAAGGATAAGACCATGAACTTTATCCCAGTGGTTTGGCTACTTCAGATCCCTCCCTCTCCTTACCATGATCCTGAGCAAATCCAGTACTCTGCCAGAGCTATAATTGTAAAAAAAAAATATATCACCAGCTACACTACTGTGATTGGTAAACCTCTTTAGATAAATACACTTAACTATATAAATGGTGTACTTTATAACATACCCGCCAATCTAAATTGACATCACAGCTTTTATATGACCCATCTATTAATGTTTACTTGCAATAGTGTTACAGGTTAACAGAGACTTGGGCAATACCAGTATGTAAAAGCTGCACTTACAGCAGGATTTAATGCCAACCACTTTCTTAAAACCAGTTTTCTTGCTTTCATTTTGCTGAATTGAAAGTATATTTTTCCCTAGAGTAACATTTTTTTTTTTTGAAACACAGTGGTTTGCAACTCAACAAAAAAATAAAATTTTTCCTTTGTTTCTTTGTATTTTGTTACAATTTTTAAGTACTAGAGACTTTTCTGATTAATCATCTGCTGCTTTCAAATGTGCACTTACTGGAAAACAGCAACTCTTCAACAAAATAATAATGGATTATGACAAACAAAATGAATGAAAGAAAAAATAAAAAGGAATGTAAAGAGCTGATCAGCTGAAAAAAAAAATATTTTTAATTTTATTGAACATCAAAATTTACACTATTAGCAATTCCTGCTGACAGTACGCTGACGTAAACCACCTAATTAATGTGAAGCTCACTTATCATGTGTTGACGGACTTCATGCTAAGAAACTGATTAGAATTAAGACTCCCCTCCCTTACAGAAGGATAACGGTAGCATAGCAGTCAAGAATTTGCAGAACAGAGGAAACCAGCATGGTATACCAAAGCTAAATCCAATTACATATGTGGCGTATTTTATACTTCAACTACAGCTATAGTCAGATATCGTCTGTTTAGTTTACTGTATATTAATAATATCCAAACATTAATATAGCCTACAGGAATATAGACTGTTTTCATTGTAATTTACAAGCAACCCTTCTTGTTCCAATTTGTATTTCTATATTTTAAGCAATTTAAATTAGCCCAATCAGCATGCATTCTACCGAACTTGTTATTGATATATGTTGTACGCAGCGATACACGAAAACTGTATTGCGTGTGACTAACACCCCTTCTTCCATTATGAAATTCCGTATCAGCACGTTGAGAAGCACACAACAATAACATTTAAATGTAGACTTCATAAAAGGTTCTAAACCTTCATTATCTGGCAAAACGAGTTAAATTAACTAAAAGAGTGATTGTCACATTGGCCTTGACATTTACGCTTGCTCATTCGTGAAACGGGCACATAACATACGCTTTTCACTGCGAACGTGCGGCTAGGTTAACGAATAACCGTTTTTCAAATTTTAACAGAGAAATGCAACACACAGGGATATTGCTTATTATATGTACTTAGTAAAAACACACTTGAAGTCGGGCATTGGGTCTAGTTACTTCAATGTTGTTTTCAAATCCAGACACGGTGCGGTTTCTGAGGGGCTCTCTGGGAGATGTAGTATGCGGGAAACAACAATAACCAGCATATAGGCTGCCACGGCACAGCTGCAGACTACAAAATCCACAAACACTCGCTGTACACTATAAGACCACAGAACTCTGGGCTATGTATTGCAACAGTCACACATTCTGCACTTATTTACTCACACCGCAAGTCTACAAAAGACTACAGTTTCCGTTCCACCCATTCCGCTCCTTAACTCCCACAATGGCCCATTGCAATAACTTTTAGCCTTGACGTGTTACACACATTTAAAACAAAACGAATACATAAGAAGTAAATATTTGCATTTCCATATATTTTGCTCATATATACCTATGTCTATAGCGAACCTCTTGGCATTCTCGAGATTTCGAAAAATTTCATCCGGAGGCAGAATTATGCTTTTATCCATACTGTGACTGCTTCTCTCCATCTGACCAGACGCCGCCATTTGCCTCGTGTGTGTGTGTTTGTGTGTGTCGTAGAGCGAGCTTCAGTGACGTCACGAAGGAAAAGGAGTGGAAAAACCACTTGGATTCCTAGGTAGACTTCAAGATGAATCAAACAGTGTATCATATATGGAGGTTTTCTCATACTGAAGATATTTTAAAACAGCCGTAAATAATTCATGTGAACAACACACATACACAAAACGAAGAAATACGTCAAACTAAAAAGGAAAATACACAATCACTGACATTTAATCTACTATCTGTCCATTTTCCTAACTCGGTTAATCAGGGCAGATCCCAGTAGTCATCAGAAAAGGCAGGAATAACACCTGGACAGGGTGACAGACCACCTTAGGGTGAACACACATAGGCCAATACAGCAAAGTCAATTCACCTGACCAGGATGTCTTTGGACAGTGGGAGTAAACAGGAAGAACTTGCAAGTTCCATGCAATGAGCACCTAAGACACAGATCTCAGTCTCCTTACTATCAGACAGCTGTGCTACCACTGGACCGCCCACATATAATCTTAAATAGTAATTTTAAAAGTTTACTTTTCTTGTTATTACAATATTGCATATTACTTTGTTCATAGTGTCCATTTATACTTATAATGATTGTATTTTATTAACAAATGATTAAAAAATGCCCAGAAATCTTCTTCCTATCTTCCATGCTTAATTCTGTTTGCAGAGTTGTTTGATGAAATTTCCGTATCCTAGTACACAAGACAAGAACCAACCCAGGATGGGATGCTGGGTTATTGTGGAACCCATTCATAAGATAACACAGAAGAAAAAAATAAACTGTGGGCAAAAAGAAATCATTTAACTTGCTTCTGGCAGAACATTATTTCCTTTAGAGAAATATTCAGACCATATAAATATACAAAGCAACTGTATATAATACATCTTTATTTTTTTAAATCAGCATTTGCTGCATATTGCATATTAATAAATAGTAATATGTCGGCGTTGCAACATATTTACATAACTCAAAGAGCTGTGACTCATGGAGCACTTCCTTTAATGTTGAGTGTAAACCACTAGGGGTCATTAAAATCCAACTAAAGCATGATGTTAGCTCTCTGACGACTTCTCACCAGACTTCTCTCTCGGGAGCCTTCACCTATTTTATGTGCCTGGTTTTTGTAGAGTTTCGGAATGCAATAGAATGTTTCAGTGAAAATGTGCACGAAGAATCGATTCACTTTGAATATTACCCAAGTTGCTAACAATCAGTTTATTATAATCAATCTCCATTGTTTAAGAAATTAACAGAAGCAGAGGACGAGTAGTCTAACTAAATTAAACTAATAACTAATCATTATTAGTTTAAAATGATGAACATATGCGTAGCAAGGCATCAAAATTTGGGGCGGCCCACATTAAAATAAAAAAAGAAGGAAAATTATACATCAATATGAAATCTCTTGAGCCATCAGGTGCATCCAAGCAAACTGAACTGATTGCAACCAACCGCCTATTTTATAGAACTCCATTAACAAGTTTAGAGCACATAAACCATTCACATTGAGCCAAAACATTAAAACCACCTGCCCTAAAATTGTGCAGGTCCCACTCGTGCTGCTACAACAACTCTGACCAATTGAAGATGTCCCATTCTATCTGGCACCAAGATGTTATCAACAAATCCTTTAAGTCCTGTATAAGTCCTGTAAGTTAAGAGGTGGAAGCACCATGAATAGGACTGTTTTTCCAGCACATCCCACAGATGCTCGATTGGGCTGAGATCTGGTGAATTTGGAGGCCAGATCAACATCTTGAACTCTTTGTCATTGTGATGTAGCAGGTCTGCGGCTCTGAACGAGAGGCCGGTTTTTAAATAATCCATTTGGCCGTGTCAGTCTCCGTGGGCGCGATTGTGTTGTCGCGGGAAGCTTATTGGGTTATTGGGGTGAGTCGCACCTGTGCGTGAGGGTGCAATCGTTCTCAGTTGCTTAATCGGCTTCATGCGGTACGTCACTGAGCCGGGCCTGCACAGGAGATCGGGAGGAAAAAAGGAAAAGACAGAAAAAAAGAAACGAAGAAACTTAAAGAGTGTGAGTGTATCATCGGGGTGAAAGAGAGTGGACAAGCCAGCTTAAAGAGAGACGTCAGAACAGTCAGGGATCCTGTGTGGAGCAATTCGTGTTCACTGACAATGTGGAAGAGTGGGTTCGATCGAGGAGGAGCCCGCCCTAGGGATCCGAGGGATGACTGCATATGTGAGAAGGAAGACTGGAGGACAACCGACCCCGAGCGGTTTGGCAGACGCTGGCAGAGGCAGCCAAGACTCGGGTCGGTACTGTGAGGACCATGGCAGCTGGATTCTCTTCAGCTGAGCAAGTCTTGGGTCACCTGGAGAGACTGGGAAGAAGGTGTGTTTGGCTGATGTGGCCCCCAGTGACTGCTGCAGGTTTTTACTCTTGTGTTTTTAGCCTTGTTTTAAACTTTGGAATTTTTACCCTTTTTATGGATTATTTATTAGAACACTTTGAAAACTGCACTATTTTCGTAATAAAAGCACTTGCCATTTTTTGTACCATCCCCTTGCTCCGTTTGATTTGTCCCTCCATCAGACCTGCTCATCCGGTTCCATTACCGACAGTGTTGGGTGCGAGGGCTCCCAAACCTGGAAGAGGGAGCGTCGAGCAGGACCCCACAGTCACAGTCATGTTCTTCAAACCATTCCTGAACAATTTTTTGCAGTGTGACAGGGTCCATTACCCTGCTGAATGAGACCACTGCATTCAGGGAACACAGCTGTCATGAAACAATCTTTAGGTAGGTGGTTTAGAGTCAAAGTAATATCCATCTTAAAGCCAAGACCAAGGTTTCACAGCAGAACATTGCCCAGAGGTTAACACTGCCTCCACCAGCTTGCTTTCTTCCTATAGTTCATCCTGCTATCATCTCTTCCCAAGGTAAATGATGCACTTCTCCCATGATATAAAAGAAAATATGATTCATGAGACCAAGCCACCTTCTTCCATTGTGTCATGGACCAGTACTGATGATAACATGCCCGTTGCAGGTACTTTCGGAGGTGGACATGGGTCAGCATGGGCATTCTGACTGGCCTGTGCCTACGCAGCCTCATATGCAGCTAGTGACAATGCATTGTGTGTTCTGACACTTTTCTCTCATGGCCAGCATTATGTGTCTTGGCAGCTTGTGCTACAGTTGCTCTTCTGTAGGATGAGACCAGCTAGCCTTCCCTCCACATGTACTTCAAGTAGCTTTGGGCACCTATGACCCTGTCTCTGGTACACCAGTTGTCCTTCCTTGGACCCCTATTGGTCAATACTAACAACTGTATACCCGGAACATTCCATACAATCTGCTGTTTTGGAGATGCTCTGACCCAGTCATATAGCCATCACAATTTGTCCCTTGTCAAAGTCACTCAGATCCTTAAACATGCCCATTTTTCATTCTTCCAACATATCCTCTTCATGAAAGGACTTCTCACTTACTGCCTAATATATTTTACCCCCTGACAGGTGTCATTGTAAC
The DNA here is from genome assembly GCF_900747795.2 of Erpetoichthys calabaricus. NCBI lineage: Eukaryota > Metazoa > Chordata > Cladistia > Polypteriformes > Polypteridae > Erpetoichthys > Erpetoichthys calabaricus. The sequence continues at coordinate 123,733,641 of NC_041401.2, forward strand.
AAGATAATTAAAGTTGCTCACTTCACCTCTCAGTGGTTTTAATGTTATCAATGTATAGCCTAAGAACTATGTATTAACAAACTCTGCTTACCTTTTTCAATGCACAACTAGACATCTCTTCTGTTTACATCCACTTTAATGATATCCCCTGGTACAAGCTTCGCTGTCAAATCCAATTCAATGTGAAGTGCTGCAAGGGCTGAGAATATGTTTGACACTGCATACGCTTTGAATTCACTTTTAATTTTCTCCTTTTCTGTGAAATTACCATATAACATAAAATCTGTCTGACCTCAGACTTCTCTTTTGATTATTGAATTTTTTTTTTTTTTAGGGTTTCTCCACAAGATTTCAGGAACTAGGAGTTGAGACAGGGTATATCAGGTAAGCTGATTTCTATTTCATATTAAATAAAATTTAAATAATTGTTTTAATAAATTTGTCTTTTATGGCTCCAGAGAGTGGTGATGTGTGTAGGATAGACCAAATCAGAATTTCACTGTACTCTACTGTTATTACATTCAAAGCACTCTTGATAAAGAACAGTTGTTTCTTTTTAATCATGCTAGTAAATATACCTTTCATTCATTTCTTTTTAAAAATGTTTGTATAGGTGCTGTATAAAATTCATTGTCACGCGTTTAACATGCACATTGGTCTGTGCAATTTCAGTGTAGCCATTTCTTCTTTCAGTCACATATGTGTAAAGGGGGGGAGAGTGTGTGCTTTTGGGCTCTATTGTAGGTATGCAATGCAACTTCAGTATGTGAGGTGACACTGTTGGTGATAATGTCTCCTCTTCTGCCCATAGAAATTAGGATGGCCAGGAAGATGATTAACGTCACTTCTGCCTCTGTACCAGAAATCCTGCCTGATCTGCCATGAATGATATATAAGTATGTGAGCATATAGTATTGGACCTGCATCTGTGAACAGTGGAGCTTGTCTACAGAAGCTTTAAACTTCAATATGTGATTTTGATTTTACATTTTTTTTTCATTTTACTTGAAAAAGAAACATTCCATACAATCAAGTCTAACTTCTACAATGAAGAAGGTAACATTACATACAAGTTGAACATAACAAAACAGAAGTCAACAACTACTGAAGAGAGTGAGTAGAGCCAACAGCCAGAGCAAATCTTTAAAAACAACAAAGGGAGAATGTCCTTTTTCCTAATATAAATGCTTATTCTAAAATGCTATGTAGATCTATCTATCTATCTATCTATCTATCTATCTATCTATCTATCTATCTATCTATCTATCTATCTATCTATCTATCTATCTATCTATCTATCTATCTATCTATCTATCTATCTATCTATCTTGCTGTATTTTCAAAAAGTTTCAAACAGATCCTCAAATTTGAGAATTTGATTTTTTCTAATCTCAAATACTGTAGTGTAGAACATCATTTATCCATTGACTTATCACAGGTGGGCTGGGATTCTTTCCAGTTAAGCAAGATAAGTCTATGTGCTAGTAGCGTGGTATAAGTAGTTGCAATAAATTTGTCCTTCTCTACTTTAAACTCACATGGGAGTACACCGAACACAGCTGTTAATGGTTTAAAAGTAACTGTGACACCAAGGCTGTCTGATGGGGATTCAAAGATTTCTTTCCAAACGAAGTTAATTTGGTGCACTTCCAAAACATGTGGCCCAGTGATGCTGGAGCTCGATTGCAAAGTTTGCAGGTTGAATCTTGGCCTGGAAACATTTTGAACAATTTTAGACTAGACAAATGTGATTGATTAAAAGATTTCAACTTGAATGATTAAGATAGAGTGTATTCTATATATGCCTGCTTTCCACTCCTTTTCTGATATATTAAGTGAAAGATCCTTTCCCCACTGTACCCCATGATCTTTTTGAAAGGTAGTGACATTGATATGTTTTTATACAGTATATTATCGAGTTGCTGTCTGAATCTTCAAGACTGATCAGTATTTGTCTTGGAATAGAAATGGGTGGGAAGTGTGGAAAATTGGGTAGGTTCTTTTTATCACAGTTTCTGATTTGAAAGTAGTGGAAAAATTGTGTTGATGGGAAGTTAAATTTAAAACATGATGACTTTGCATCTTATGAACAATTATCTATGTACAGTTCTCCAAGTGTTTTAATCCCAGAAGTTTTCCAAACATAAAATACCGTGTAGGTTTTAGATGGTAGAAAATGGTGATTATCATGGAGAGTTGCAACAGGAAAAAGCTTTTCTGCCTTGAAGTGCTTCCTGCATTGATTCCACATTCTGAGTGATTGATGGACAATTGGATTATCGGTATATTGTTGATAATTTGCATTTACTGGAGCACAAAGCTGGGGATATAAAGAAGTACAGTAGGATTGTATTAATATTGCAGACCAGGCTTCTGTATATTCATCAATTTGTGCCAATGTGCAGGGGCCTCATGTATAACTCTGTGCATAAAATTCACACAAAAAAAATCCAGATGCATAAATCTGTGTGAACGGCAACTTCCACGTTCTTCCGCTACATAAATCCCGGTCAGCGTGAAAAGTAACGCCTGCTGCCCCATCCCAACTCCTCCCAGAATTACGCCTCTTTGAATATGCAAATCAATATAAATAGCCCTTAAGCTCAGCCTTCTGTGAAAAGACCATGGCAAAAGCACGGGTGAAAATGAAGAATTTCAGTGAATACCAAGTGGAGGCAAGGAAAATAAGATGCACAGTTCCCAAAATTAAAAAGAAGCAGTCAGATATCAAAGTCACCATGAAAAGGCAAGTCGTAGCCCACTGTCTGAGTGTCATATGAAGGCTTATTAGGGTACAGAGGAAAAAAAAAATATGGACACAGTGTGAAAAAAGCTTGAAATGTCAACCTTAATCTCAAAATTTCCACTTTAAACGTAGTTTATTTTGTCATTACAGTAGAGCATCATAATCTTCATCTTTAAATCGTTTAATTTACTAGTTTCTCAAATCCCATTGTAACTAAAGTAGCACGTTACATGCTTTGTTTTGCATGTGTTCTATGTGTGTGAATCACTACATGCTTCTTAAACGGACTTTCTCTTCCCCCGACAGGACACAGAATCCATTACATTCATGATACTACAGCTCTCTGTATAATTAAAATACTGAGATGTATACATGATATCATTTTTATGATGATAGGAGTTAAATCATGTTATTAAACATGGGAACACAGTGGCGCAGTGACGAGCAGGCACCTCGTCCACAGATTGTTCCTGCCTCCCGCAAGATGCTTGCTGCGCTGTGTGTGACCTTCGATGAAATAGTTTATTGCAGCAGTACTGTCTCTTTCAAACGTACTAACCCCCAATTCCTGTCCTTCCTTTTCTTTCTCCAAGTAACCAATTGCCACACAATCAGCTCAGTAATAGATGTTAAGCCATCTGTAAGCTTAGAATGCCGATCCTTCAAAACTTTTAAGGAACACTGAAATATCTTTGTAGTACATGTTTAATTATTCTATCCATCTATCCATTCAGTGTCACGCCAGCCCCAGCCAGAATACAGCGCGAGGAAGGAACAATTCCTTAACTAGCTGGCGCTATGCCACTGTGTCCTCACATTTAATTATTAACAATATAGATTATTTAAATGACATTAACATTTTATTTGTATAATGTAATAAACATATTTTGCTGCATTTCATCTTAAAAATGATATCGTCATCATATGTAAATACGTGCTTTATAAAGTGGCACAGGTTGTCCAATATTATAACTGTATCACAAGTTTACAGTGAGGTAATTGTACTTGTAAGTACAAACAGTTCTATAAGGAGCACTTGATGGACTGATTGAGTGCGTTTATAGTTCTTGGGATGAAACTGTTTCTGAACCGCGAGGTCTGTACAGGAAAGGCTCTGAAGCATTTGTCGGATGAGAGCAGTTCAAATAGCAAATGTCTGAGGCAGTGTGTGCTTGATTCTGTATACCAGTAATTTTCTTTCTGATCAGCTGCTCCAAGTGGTGCAGTGAGAGTAACATGAAAAAAGATGATCCGCTGTGGCAACCTCTAACGGGAGCAGCTGAAAGTAGAAGAAGAAGGTGCAGTGAGAGTAACAACGTTAAAGCAGCTAAGGTATTTAGAATAGTTTGGACATTCTGTGGACCATTATATTGTAGCAGGTTATTTACAATCAGATGCCTTAAACTAATGAACAATATGTGGTTAATTTCAGTGTATTTGATAAAGCCGGCGTTGTGAATGTAAAAAAGAAAGGGAACAGCAACACTGCTTTGACACTGGGTGCCGCCAGTTAGCAAAACCAAGCGGAGAACTTGCGTACGCCAGGGTTGGAGCTACTGTGAAAATGTGCATGGCTTTACGCCAAGTTTAGGTTTTATACATCGCAATTTGAGTGTGGAAACGGGCTTATGCAACATTTTTGTGAGTATGTACCATTTATACATGAGGCCCCAGGTCTTTATAGGTTGTAAATTTCCCGCCCAATAATTAAATTGAAAGTTAGGTAGTGCCATGCCACCTTCTGCTTTAGGTCTTTGTAGAGTCCCCTTTAAATGCATTGATGTCTCGAATTCAAAATAAGTTAGGTTATAATTGAGTCTAATTTCTTAAAAAAACCCAATCTGTTCATGTATATGGGGATGCTCTGAAATAGAAAAAGAAACTTGGGTAGGATGTTCATCTGAACAGTATTGATTCTCCTTGCTAATGTGAGCTGAAGGGTAGACCATCTGTTCACATCTTCTTTAATTGTTTTCATGCTGATAGCACAATATTGTTGAAAAATATATATAAATATATTTACTTGTGATGTTTACCCCTAAATATTTAAACTATGATAAAATAAATGGGTAGATGTCCAGTCTTGTATTGTGTGCTAGAGAGTTCACTGAAAAAGCACAGTTTTATTCAAATTAATTTTGAGTTCAGATATCTTTGAAATTCTGCTAGTGCATTAAGGACTGCTGGTAAGGAAGTTTGTGGGTCTGATACATACAGTACCATATCATTTGCATATAGTGATATTTTCTGTTGAAGTCCGTCACTGATAACCCCCTTTATCTCTGATGCATTTCAAAAGTAAATGACCGATGGCTTAATGGCAATTGCAAAACACAATGGTGATAGGGGGCATCCTTGTCAAGCACCACATTCTAGTCTAAAGTAGTTTGAGATAATGTTGTTAATACAGACAGAGGCTCCTGGAATAGTATAAAATAGTTTAATCCATGCACATATATTAGGGCCAAACCCAAATGTGTGCAATGTAGGTAATTCAGTAGTTACATTCAAACATGTAAAATGCTTTTCCTTGTTCCAAAGATGTGTTTTAGATTTTATGAGTGAGTATATTACATTAAACATCGAAGATTAGAAGCCAAGTGTCTGCCTTTAATTAACCTGGTTTGGTCATATGATATTATAGAAGGACGCACTTTCTCATTTTGATTTAACTTTGTTTCTTTTGTTTTCTTTTTTGGCTCTTGCATAAAATGAGATTTTCTATAAAGTGCTCCAAATCTTCACCTTGCCCTCATTTACTCTTTTACACAGTATACTGATTCAGCCTTTCAGCAATCTTTAACGTGCAGTCAGAACTTCTAGATGGTGACATTTTCACTGTGTTTCTTTAAACATTGTCTATAGCATGCAATTGGCTAGAATGGAATTTTGAAAGAGCAGCCATATGCCTTCTGACATCAGAAATGATTGATTGCAAGCTTAACTGTCAAGTACTTTAATGATCGATAAACAAAACTCATATTCTCTTTGTATTTCATAATTGCAATAGATACTGATCATGGTGGTGCTTATTCATACCTAAGGTATGATCGTCAACATTTTATTTTTCAAACATGCCTTCTTTTGTTGTGTGCTGTGTTAACCTTTTGTCCACAGGTACATGAAGGGGAAACAAACATGTTAAATGATACCATGTTTTGAGTTGCACTTTGTATACCAGTTCCTTAACTACTATACCAGTCTGTCTGCCTAAAAATTTTCTAAAAGAAATGATTTATGACTCTTCAGTCAGATTTAGTTTTTGCCTGGTGTTTTGGGCATGGATTTCAGCTCCTCAGTGAGGTCCTGGTTGGCAGGAGAATAATAGGTGAATAATAGGTGAAATTAACTTTGACTCCTGTGACCAGATATTACTCATATAGAATATCTCTCTCAGCTTGTGCCGCCTTCTCTAGTTTTTTTCACATGTCCCAAAGACATGTTGGTAAGGTTGATGTGTAAATTCAAATTGGCACTGTGTGTGTTTGAGGATGTGTGGGTCCCATGATGAATTGGCACCTTGTCCAGGGCTGTTTTCTGCCTTGTGACAGTGCTGCTGGGATAGGCTTTTGCCCCTGTATCACTGAACTAGATATGCCGGGTTTAAGAATGAGATGTTATGTTTACAGTAAAGATGGAAATGTGATGTCTGTGTTCAGTTTGCCCATTCTTCATGCATATAGGTTTTGTCTAGTTTTCTTTCCACATCACAAAGTTATGAATGTTAAGTGGCATTTCTGAACTGGTCCTAAGACTGAGTTTGGTTGTGTGCTTGATTGTTCTCAGTGATGGATTGGTACCCTGCACAGGATTGGTTCTCACATTCTCCCTTATGCGGCCAACATGAATTGTGTTATGGTGGTGAAAAAAGTGAATTTCCTAAATCCTGTTGTTCTATAGCTTTAGAAATTCTGTGATAATACAATGTTTCTTTACATTTTTGGTGTCCATTTTTGACTTGGTACGGAAATATATATTATAAGCAGTAAATGCTAGAAAGCTGCAATTCATGTATTTAAGTACACAGGAGATGTTGTTTGACCATATAAAAAATCAGCACCATAGAATGTACCTTACAGGCGCATGCTCAAAGTTTTTTGTCACCCATTGTATATTTAAGTATATGTGTGTTGGACTGGCTTCACCTATAAGACTGATTCCTGCCATGAGAATGTACTCTGAGCAAGGAAAATGTATTATATAGATACAATTTTACTGTTAGTATGGATTTATGAATAAGTTTATAAAAATGAAAAAGTGTATTTAACTGTTTTGAGAAAAGAAAATCAAATGCAAAAATATAATAAAGCCTAACCTAAAACACAAATCAATGTACATAAAAATGTGTAAATCATCTAATGGAGAACAGACTTCAAGAGTCAGTCAGTCATTTTCTAACCCGCTTAGTCCTGAATAGTGTACTGTAGCCTATTCCACCTAGCACAAGGCAGGAACAAGTCCTGGACAAGGCCACAATCCATCACAGGATAAACACAAACAACAAACCCCAACCCCCCCAATCCATATACTATAGCCAATTGAATACTGCCAATCCAACTAACCTACATGTTTTAGGGAGGAAACCCACACTGACATGGGGAGGACCTGGGATGCGAATCCTAGCCTCCTTACTGTTAGGCAGCAGCATTACCACTGTACCACTGTGCAGTTGAGTTCAAGTGTGTCATTCATTTTTTGTAAACGTCTCACAACATTAGACCAAATTTCACTTAAGCGACTATATGCTTCCCTCTAGTGGTTGGCCTGGAGAGTACTGCCCTCACCCAAATAACCTGATTTTGCTTGTTAATGGAAAACTCCAAAAGAGTAGAGTAGTGTGAGGACACTACAATAACGAATGCTGTAATTTAATTAGAATGCCATAAAAGAACACTATTCCATCGCAAAGTTTCCACAGTTTGAATTGTAATTGCTTTCATACAAGGATATGCTCATATTTCAGATAGACAGTACCATACAAAAACTAAATAATATAACATGACTGTAAGAAATGTCTGCCAAGCAATTGTTGAAAAGTTCCCAAGCTGGTTGACAACAGTCAGTGAGCCATAGCATTCAGTCTGGGATAAATGTATGTCTTAGGCTGCAGGATAATGTGGCCTAGTGGTTAAAGTCTTGGACTGTATACTGCAAGATTGTCGGTTCAACTGACCTTACAAGATGACTAGATAGATAGATAGATAGATAGATACTTTATTAATCCCAAGGGGAAATTCACATTCTCCAGCAGCAGCATACTGATACAAAAAAAAAACAATATTACATTAAAGATTGATAATAATGCAGGTAAAAAAACAGACAATAACTTTTTATAATGTTAACGTTTACCCCCCCGGGTGGAATTGAAGAGTTGCATAGTTTGGGGGAGGAACGATCTTCTCAGTCTGTCAGTGGAGCAGGATAGTGAAAGCAGTCTGTCGCTGAAGCTGCTCTTCTGTCTGGAGATGATATTGTTTAGTGGATGCAGTGGATTCTCCATAATTGATAGGAGCCTGCTTAGCGCCCATCACTCTGCCACAGATGTTAAACTGTCCAGCTCCATGCCAACAATAGAGCCTGCCTTCCACACCAGTTTGTCCAGGCGTGAGGCATCTTTCTTCTTAATGCTGCCTCCCCAGCACACCACTGCGTAGATGAGGGCGCTCGCCACAACCGTCTGATAGAACATCTGCAGCATCTTATTGCAGATGTTGAAGGACGCCAGCCTTCTAAGGAAGTATAACCGGCTCTGTCCTTTCTTACACAGAGCATCAGTATTGGCAGTCCAATCTAATTTATCATCCAGCTGCACTCCCAGGTATTTATAGGTCTGCACCCTCTGCACACAGTCACCTCTGATGATCACGGGGTCCATGAGGGGTCTGGGCCTCCCAAAATCCACCACCAGCTCCTTGATTTTGCTGGTGTTCAGGTGTAGGTGGTTTGAGTTGCACCATTTAACAAAGTCATTGATTAGGTCCCTATACTCCTCCTCCTGCCCACTCTTGATGCAGCCCACGATAGCAGTGTCGTCAGCGAACTTTTGCACGTGGCAGGACTCTGAGTTGTATTGGAAGTCCAATGTATATAGGCTGAACAGAATCGGAGAAAGTACAGTCCCCTGTGGCGCTCCTGTGCTGCTGACCACAATGTCAGATGTGCAGTTCCCAAGATAGTCCACGATCCATGCCACCAGGTATGAATTTACTCCCATCTCTGTCAGCTTGTCCCTAAGGAGCAGAGGTTGGATTGTGTTGAAGGTGCTAGAGAAGTCTAGAAACATAATTCTTATAGCACCACTGCCTCTGTGACTATGACTATGTAATTGTAGTCAATCATTCAAGATGACTGTGCTCTAAATTTAAAACCAAATATATCTGCTATATACACTAATGATATGTTCTTGGGTAATGCCTTGCATTATTCACTAGCAAACTCTTTTCAGACAGTTCAGGGTCACAGGCAAACATAACCTATGTCAGCAGCGCTATGAACAGTGTGCCAGGCCATCATAGGACTGACTCAGATGAGGAGGAGTTTAAAGTCTCCAATTCTGTGATAGTAGAGGAAAACTGAGTAGCCGGTGAAAAGCACACAGATATGTGAAGAACATGCAAATCACACACATGCTCAAATACTGGCCTGTGGAGCTGTAAATTGCTGTGCTAACCATCGAACTGATGTGTCACTCATTTCAAAACATCCTATATTAAAAAAATTATTTTGTCCCTTGAATGTGCAAAAGGATGCATATTAATTGCATATCTTTCTTTAAGCTCTCCTTAATTTAAGCTCACTCTAAATTTGTTGAAATGCTTTCTAACACGCAACAGAAAAAAGGTTACTTTTGTCATATTTAAGTATTTGCATATGCATACTAATGCAAGTCCTACATACAGTAGTTCTATATGCAGCACTTTAAAAGCCTAATGCTTTTGAGATCATTTTTAAAAAAGACAAATGGGTTTTTATGAGTTCTGTGCTTTTTATGGCATTACCACTACAGTACAGAACTTTTTGAACCCCTTTCTAGTTTTACTGTAGGTTTATTCATGTCTTGGTGGTCCTAGTCCATCTTCCTCCAGTGCTCGTAGCCAACACATTTTGTGTAGGAGCTGCTGTCCATATGGCTGGCCACACGGATGGGATTTCCAGGAATAACAATGGCAATTCAAACAGTGTGTCTAATTCCCTCTGTGCGCCGGCACACTTCTTTTGTAAGCCTGCCTCAATGCACTGAATAGAGGAAGTGTGGGAACGTCAGGAAAAGGCTGTACTCACAGATTGGGTTGCAAATAGCTACTGAGGCAGCAGTGTGTTTAATAGCACTGGATGGGCTGGATGGTCACTTTGGCGACTGTCAGATGGAGCATTTAGTATAATAACAGTATAGATGTCATAGGTCTTTCTCCATACCCAGCATCAATCCATACATTGATCATTTTTGCAAACGTTTGCTATAATGAAAGCCACACCAATTTTAATTAAATTAGGAGTTTCTGCATTTTTCAAATCAAGTTCATAGGACAAAATCTCAAATCTGTTTCTTATGCTAATGTACTGAGCTCATTAGATTCTAAGCAGTTCTAGTTACTTCAGTCCCGTTGCTCCCATACAAACAACTGGAAAGTGAGTCAAAAGTTTTTGTATTTTTTTTTTAATTGTGTTGTGAAATGTAAATTTGTTTTGCCCTTCTCTGCCACTGTAATATGTCAGTCTGGTACATCAAAAATGGAAAAGAGTCACTATTAAGCAAAGAATATAATTGAAATCAGTACATAATGTCTATGATAAATCAGTCTGGCAAATAAAAGATGAAAGAGCTATCACCATTATGCAAAAAATAAAACACAATTCTATATATAAATATATATGTATATATTTTAGATAGAGAGAGAGAGAGAGAGAGTACATAATCATTTTGCTTATATCCACTATTAAAAAAATTAACTGACACACATCTTTCAAATGAGAAGTCATTAGTAAGATACTATCTGCAAATTATCTGTTCTGAACGTTTGTTCATTATGTTAGCACTTTTATATGTGACTCACAATAAGGTGACTTCAAATTCTACTAGACTAATGACAGAAATATTATACCATAACATATCATACCACAGTCACAGGATAATAACAGAAATTTGAAATTTATTATCTAGCCACTCATTGTTTTAACACATATAATCCATTTATGGGTCTGTTCTTAATTGGAATGCCACATCATGACAAGGTATGTTCACGTACATGATGTAATCAACTTAACACACATATTTTGTGTAAATGTTGGAGGAAACCCTAAGTATATGGGGAAAAATTCACCACATAGAGAGAATATGTAAAATCTACACAGACCGCAAGAGGGTCAGGATTCAACCCTAGGTCTCAGGAGCATGGAGCAGCAGTTCTTATTTTATATAGGGTTGAAGATGACCACAGCATCTGTTGCAAGGCCAGAACCAGTCCTAGATAGTCAGAGCATTGGTGGGCATACTCTCACCAGTAAAAATTAGAGTCCCCCATTAGGTTGTGGGAGAAAAATTTAGTTCTTGAAAAAAATTCACAAAGTTATGGGTAGAACATGTGCACTACAAGTAGACCATAGGCCAGGTTTGAACTCTGGTCCCTGAAACTTGTGAGGCAGCATTGTTCCAGCTTGAAATAAGAATCATGCAGATCAAAGAAATTTCTACATTTTTCGTACAAAGATTAAATTACTACATCTGTGTTAAGTTTATATACTTGTCTAATTCTGTTACCTTCTCTTTAAAATATTACACTGTGTGACTTTTACATTCTGACCTTTAGTTTGCGTGCAAATATTAATAACTTACAGAATGTCTTTGTTATACTGTGATGTATTTTGATTGTGTGTGTGTGTGTGTGTGTGTGTGTGTGCGTGTGTGTGTGTATGGTATGACTAGCTTAACAGCCAATAAATTAAAAATGTATATAATAAAAAAACATTTAAGAATAAAAAAATTAAACAGCTATGCAATTTAATTAAACCCTATATTTTTTAAATTACCCTCATTTAACCTAACTCCAATACCACTTTGAACAGTTTCAGGTACATTTTCACATATCAATTAACAACATTAAAAAGAAATAAATTAGAACATGTGGTATCCGAAGTAATGGAGATTGGGGATACAAAGAATAAGACGAAGTATTCTTTTTAACTACTGTAATTCATTAAGTCATTTGTAAAATAATACTGCATATACAGTAGATCTAAATAGATCATTTATAATAGTGAGCATTACTTGATATGCATCTTGTTTTTTTTTTTCTAATTAGAAAATTGTCACTCCATTGTACTTGAGATAGCAACACTAATGCTAGCCCTACTGTAACAGGAACTGCCTTTATTTCATCAGGAAGGAGTGTTTATTAGACAACATAGAAACAGGAGTGAGGGGTATATTGAGTATGCTGATTTCTGTTTTTTATTACTTAAATTGAAATTATGGGTGGTGGCACAGTGGTAGCACTGCTGCCTCGCAGTAAAGAGACCCGGGTTCGCTTCTCGGGTCCTCGCTGCGTGGAGTTTGCATGTTCTCCCCGTGTCTGCATGGGTTTCCTCCGGGTGCTCCGGTTTCCTCCCACAGTCCAAAGACATGAAGGTTAGGTGCATTGGCGATCCTAAATTGTCCCTAGTGTGTGCTTGGTGAATGTGTGCCCTGTGGTTTGCTGGCACTCTGCCCGGGGATTTGTTCCTGCCTTGCACCCTGTGCTGGCTGGGATTGGCTCCAGCAGACCCCCGTGACCCTGTGTTAGGATATAGCAGGTTGGACAATGACTGACTGAAATTGAAATTATGTATTTTAATGCATTCTTGGTTATCATTGTACCAGATGATGGCACAGGCATTTGATAATACATGCAATAATACATCTACTAGTTTTACTACTACTTTTAATACCACTTTTACTGTTGTTACTACTAGTACTACATTATTTTTATGCAGTTTTAGATACCTGCTTAGGGTCCAGGTCTGATTCTTGCTCTGTGTTTAGTGCAAGTTCTGTGCCCCTTGTCATGACCATGAAACAAAATTAGACATTTGGCAAGTCAGTTCAAGGCTTAAGTGTTTATTCCATGATGCACAATAGGCCAGGTGGGATTATATTTATTGCATGCTTTTTTTTCTTGATAGTTTTTTTTATTTATTGCTTTGCTTTGAGCTTTGTTTCTTCTAATATTAATGTACACTACATGTAATCTTGATGATATTAGCAAACATCTGCTCTATTTTGTGCAATTTACATATTTCTCTGTAAAATATTTTACTGTCCCTGCATTCTCCAACCTGTTTGACCAGTTCAGAGCTGACTGGCACAACTGGGCACCATTAAGTGACATCTTGAAGACATTGCCTTATGATCTAAAATCTCTTCAGGTTTTTATTCTAATTAAAATATTCCCTGTGACTCTAAATTAGCCTCATACAAATGACCTGAGATGAACTGACACCCAATCAAGGGTTGGCTCCTGCTTTGGGCCCACTGCTGCCAATATAGATTCTGATCCATATCACTCAGAAGCAGAAAAAGTTGCTTAGAAAATGTATGGATATGGACATGGATGGATTATTTCTCAATAAGATATTGAAGGTGTTGCATGGCAAAGGTTAAGCAGAGCACTTAAGTACAGCATATGAAAGTATTAAAATAATCTTGTCTGTTGTCAGAAAAAAATCAAAGTGGCCTGCTGAATTTATTCATGTTTCATTTCTACCAAATTATCAGCACATCAATAAAGAAACAGTGTATCTGATTAAAAATGTATTTGTTAAAGTGAACATTTTGCTGATGTTCCACTATGTACTGTCATTTACCTTCAGCCAAAAACAAAAATGTTTAAATGTAATGGAAGAGAAACCCCTGAAAATGCAAACTAATGCCTCATAGTTTTAGATTGCACTCCAAATTATATGCTCCTTGAATACTAAAGGAAACTTTTCTGAATTGGTATAATTCTGTTCCTTATTTCCCTTGTACTTCTGACCTTGGCTTGTCTCTCATTAGAAGCCTATAATAATGGTGTAGAATTGCCCCAATGCTTCTACTGGATTTCTTTTTCTTAGCAATCTGTGGAACCTAAGAATGACGTTTTCATTATGAATTGCCACCCTCTGGTATGCACATTGCAGATGGTCTCAAAGGATGTGAACAAGAGGCTTTTATGCTCTCAGTAAGAAGGTCAAACCAGAGGACAAATGTCTCTTAATATAACGCATATTGTTTCATTTGGCTTTTCCTAGACAGAGACGCAGAACTTTTAAAATGTGCTTCCCAAGTCTCCTGTCTACATAATGTATATTTAAAATACGGTTGTTTCTTTCAAGAATAATTCTATTTTCATTTAAATAAAATGATGACGTTAGAATACTTTGATCTCAGTTTATTGAATATAGTGCCTCTCATACTTAGCACTTAAAACTTCCAAGTAGAATTTGAAATTTTTAAAAGTTAATGCAATGATTACATTATAATTTTTCACCCTTAAATAAATTAACAGCATGAAAGTTTTTGCGTGCACTAAAATGGACATCTGGAAGACTATGCTGAACAACAGAGAAACTGAAGAGTTATTTGCTCTTGCCAACTCTTATGAACTACATAATCAGAAAGGAATTTTAAAAATGGGGGGTTAAAATTTGTAATAAAAGCAAATCCTTAACACTGACTCTTATAAATATGTTTTATGCACATTTACAAATCTGTCAAAATCCGGCCAATGGAGAAATTGCGACAAAAACTGATATTTTTAAGATTTCCACCAAAAAAGGTCATTTAAGCAATAACACATATTGTGTGAAAGTGTTAAATGTGACGCATATTTTATTAAGCTGATGACAATTCTGCTGTCTTGGTGGGTCTATTTTCATGATTTCCTTGAGAATTCATTTTTCCAGAAATTATTTATAAGTTAATAAACTTAAAAATGACTGTAAAAATTATTATTTTACTTTGTTATTAAATACAGTATCCCAAGTATCATTGGGGTTTTTGACCAAACCTCAGTAGGGTCAGAAATCCAAGCTGGCAAGCATGCATTAAACACAGCTCACAATTTTTATGTCAGCATCATTTCCTCTTCCAGCTAATTTTGAACAAAGTAGTTTTAAAATATTTTAAAAGTGGGAGATTCTGAGATTTATTTTACCTTTATATTCTGAGATGAAGGATAAAAATACTTACTATCAACTTCTTTACTGCTTATGCCACTTTTTTATTAAACAAGTAGCTGTTTAAATAATGGACATCTTTTCATCATTAATAATAATATTAATTCTGCACTGGTTGTCCTAATGATTTCTTAGTAAAGAATTAACAGATTATCTGATGACAGCAATGCCCCTCTCTCCTTGCTCTTCACATATGTAGATAGAATCACCAAAATGATCAATGAGCTTTTGTTTCATGTGACTTAGATAGAAAGCACTGCTACCAGAACATTCTAATAAGACCTGAATTAATAAATTGAGGATACTTACTGTGAGCTGTTCACCCACATTTTTGTTAAGATGCAAGACTTCTATGGTGAATACTTCAGTTAACTTTTTCATTTCCAGGCCTACCTGCCTTGAGCTTCTTAGTTTAATCAGAATCACGTCTGTATTGTTATAAGGCATGTCTTTACCTACTCAGAAATCTGTAATACGGAAATGGCGATACATACATTCAGCCACATGTAGACCACTATCAAAACACTCTAGTTATTGTAGTACGTCAAATTACCACTTGCCCTACTTTTTCTCACAGATTTCCTTTGTTTTTCCAAATGTGTCAGTCCTAAACGCTTTAAGACTGACATTTTTGTCTGTATAACATTTAAGACAAGAGGATTCCCAACACTAGCATTAAGTTTTGCTTTGGTGCAGCACTTCCGCTATACTCGGAAATGCTGCCGAAGAAGGTCACCGGACACCCAGAACACTTCCAGGTGCCCTTTAAAAGGAGCCAACTGCTACTACTTGGAGAGCCAGAGTCGGGAGGAAGAGGGACGAAGCTTGCCAATGGAGGTGGAAAGACAAAAGAGAAGTGAAAGCCATGAGTGTTGTGTGCTGTATTGTGCTTGGGACTGTGCTTGGCGTGGCGGGGAACATTTATTTGGAAGCATGGCCCTAGAAAGGACAGAAATAAAAGTCTTGTTTGATGCAACAGTTGTGCCTGTGGCTGGTATGTTCAGGTGTTTGGGGAGCCATATGCCCCCCCTCCAGTGGTCACAACAGGCTATATTTCCCACATTACTAAAATTCCTGATTTAAGCCAGCCATCTATTTTCTGAACCCTAATCTAGTCTGTGATTGCAGAAAGCCACTGCTAATACAGAGGAAAGTGATCAACCCCAGTCCATTGCAACACATATTCAGGCACATACCCACACTCACTCATACAGACAGATTTCAAGTCACCACTTAACCTAAAAGTAATGTGGAAGGAAAACCAAAGTGTCTGGAGACAACCCCACATTGAAAAAGTTTGAATATGTACATTCCACAAAAACAGGGATCCAAGCCCAAGACTTGAACCCAGGTCTCTTTGGCTTTTGTCCTGATAATAAGAACTGTAATTTATGTTCCTAGTCTAGTCACGGAGTTGCTCTAACAAAATTACCTAACTTAGCTTTCTCCTGAGTTAAAGTAATATTATGAATTTTTCTTGATATGTTGTTTTAAATGTAATTAGACAGTTGATCCATATTAAACACTTTGCTGGTTGCATATGGTGGTCAAGGTAAAGAAAGCAATGTTAAAAGTAAGACTGAAAACAGAAAAAATCTTAACTAAGCAAGTGCAGAGCTAAGCTCCTTGCATAAACATGTCCTTGCTACTTATGTTAAAAAGTAAAAGTATATGGCAGTTGCATCATGACAAGCTTAGTAAAAGCCATATACTGTTTTTTTTTTTGTTTTTTATGGTAAAATAAGTTGAGAGTTCAGACAATTAGTCCAAGGTTCCCAAGACCAATACTATTTCAGAGGCACTGCATGATTCTAGCAGAGCTGTAGCATCTGATATTCATTGCCACCTCACTTTTGTCAGAGTTCTTTCTTCTGTTTGACTCCTTATGTCTAACTGAAAACTAACTTTTACAAATCTGTTTTGCCTTTTTCAGATAACTGTTGAGGTTTCTACTTCCATATGTCCATTATTGCTTAATCCAGTCCAGGGTTAAGAGGGCTGGAACCTGTTCTAGATGTTCTGCATGACCCCAGTCATGCACCAGTCCACAGCTGGTCACACTCATTCATACTGGGAAAATGTAATGTCAGTTAACATAACGGCCTTCTAGATGTGCATGTGTATGTATGAGAGGTGCAGGAGAAGGAATAGGCAGGGGTGGAGGAACTGTTAACCATGGAAGAGAAACTACACTCATAAGGAGACCAACATGGAGTCTGTATTTGAGACCTCTTAAAAATAAAGGCACCAGGTTGGTTCTTCAGAGCAATGCTATAGATGTATCATTTTTGGTTCCCAGTAGAACTACCCATATGAAGGTTACAGATAGAACCTTTTATTTGGATCCATGTGAGATTCCATAAATAATTATGAATAGATGATAACAGATTTGTGAAAATGCAGTGTGTTCCTGATTTTATAATTGCTGTATACAATAACACAGGCTAAATTCACATTTTCTTTATCAATTTTCATTCTTCTAGGTTGCCTACTGTACATTAATGATTTCTGTTCTGTCCATACACTACCAACATTTTTCAGTCCACAAAGAACTAATTTGCCAAGAGCCCTTGTTAGAATGAAATGGTGCTTCATCAAGAAATGGTTCTATTTGGAACCAAGGGGCCACACAACCAAGGACAGTGCCATTTACAGACTGCAAAACTGTGAGGCAGGATGGGACTGTCTCCCGTGCTGACAGTCTTCATTAAATTAGGACTCCTATGAGCAGACGTAGATTCATAAAGGAGTTCCCTCCACATGTTAGCATTTTACATGAGTGACCCACCCTTCTGATGAAAAGTGCCTAGAAGACAATTAGAAGAAATCTTGATAATGGTGAAATCATCTTTGGGCTAAACCTGAAAATGACATAAAGCTAAGCTAAAGTGCCACTGATTACAAGATTGTTGCAATTAAAAGTGTAATGTGCAGTACATTTAAAAAATTGATGGATCAAAGCAGGATCTAATCTTTTTCAAAGCTTTTATTGAACTTAATGTCTTATCTGTTTCAAAATCATGACATTTTTTTCTTATATTTTCATATTAATTTTAAAACATTTTCATAAACGTTAAGTCAAATAATACATCTCTATGTTACATATGTCTCATTACTGAGTACATTAAGAATATCTGTTGCTTTTTTGAAAAGCATGAAGAACAATACCATTTCATTAACCAATTTTTTTTAAAAATCCGAAATAATTCTTATAAAGAACAATACGAAATACTCTTTCTACAAAAAGAAATGCCATAGCAAGGGCGAGATATGTCTCTGTTGTGTTAATACTTAATAATTCTGGAGTGGAATTAAGAGCACATCTCATTTAGAATAAAAAGAAACTCTCCCTCTTGTCCGAAAAAGTGGAATGAACGTTCAGTGTCCTAAGGCTTAGTCTTTCTTAGCAGCGCCTTTAACAAAATAGATATACAGAGGGGTTCTTTGAACAGAATTACTAAAAATTTTCAATCATTGAAACTACCTCTATTTAATATTTATACAAATATATTCAAATATTGATCTTGCATAACAAGAAGTAAATCTACACGATTATGGCATGTATTTCGGCAATACAAGTTTAATATCCAAACTTTTTCCGATTTCTCTGACCACTACCATCTTGACGATGCTTGCAAGACAGAATAAAAGTTTTTTGTCCAATCCGTTATGTTGTTACTTGGGGAGATGTGGTTGGAGCTTGAAGCCAGTTGGGTTTCTGCAAGGCATATTGCTTGGACATCTGGGGGTTTAGAAATATCATCGCTCCCTTGACCTGGATCGCAACTCCATTCGGCTGAAGCGACGGTTTTTGTCAGGGCCACTCTCGTGGAACCTGTAGCCTCAAGCGGAACATCACCTTCATCCACCCTGCAGTTCGTCCCTTTTGATGCCTGCGACTTTGGTAGATATTCTTCACCAACTTTAACTGTTTTGAAAAAGAGAGACAGAGAGAGACATCAGCATAAAAGTCTGTTTAATAACTCTCACACGTAAATCACGGACAAACGGCTCTGACTATAGAGACTGCAATACTTACTTTAGAGGATGGCTCCTGCTTGTCTGGGAATTCCATCGTAGTAAAGCTTTCCAATTTCGAATACCCCAGAACTCTTCTTAGGGTCAAGTCTTATTTAAACGGTTCCCTCTGAACGCAACTCCACTTCAAGGCGTGGCTTCATGATAGACCTAGCCAATCATACGCACTGAACACTGTCCTGACGAGCAGGTGTGGAGTTCTGTAAGATGTTGGGGGTGTGGGGGTGTGACGCTGACACAGGGAAGCCATCATACTAATGAAGAATGGGGTCCGTAGTCCTGTCAGAGTTTGGAACAGATGTGTTCATGCAGACATAAACATACATATACATATAGATAAATAGATAGATAGATCGCCACATTTTTTGACATTCACTGGAGATTTTGAATTTATTTAGTGTGCGTTCTGACCAGAGTTGGTTTTAGCCTTACACCCGATGATGGCGAGATGTGCTGTGGAGCTTACTGTGAATATGAAATTAAATACGTTTGTTGTTTTATGCAAACCTAACACTCTTCCCTATAGTTTTTTTCATAGCGATTATGGACGGGAGATAAACAACATCCATTCTTTTTCCGACCTCTTAATTACTTAATTCCTGTATAGCCAAGTTTCACTGACATATTGTATAGGTAAATTCTGCTTATTCTATTGGCAGTAACCTGTGCCAATAACGTTAGGTGCAATGCAACCCCGGACGGGACGACATTTCCCATGCAGCATACTCGGATTGTCTTTGGTGCCTGTAGAATTGACCCCCACAGCAACACGAATAATTGGGCTACTGTCCTACGATAAATTATTGGACTAAAAAATGGTTATACGTGACATACGGAATTCACACATTAGCACCTGAGGATTCAAGAAATCTCAAGATACATTCAGGTTAACTTTCTGAGGTGTAATTTTAATGTTACTTAATTTCGTGTAATTTACTTTATATATATATATATATATATATATATATATATATATATATATATATATATATATATATATATATATATATATATATATACTGTATATCTTTAGAAGTGCGCTTTCGCATTGATTTTCAGATCTTAGCTGCGGTATTTACTCCCGATCTCTCAATGGACGGCTTTCAGGGTGCCCTGGGTCCTTTCATTGTGTGCAGATTTCTCGGGCAGCAGCCTGTCCAGATGTCAGGGATGTGTGACTCGCGCTGGAAGAAGCTGTGAGTCTCAAGCTGCTTAGGGTTTCCCACGCTTGGGTCCTATTTCTTCGGGACAAAAGCCGTGCTGTATGTCATGTTACTTAATTGTCCCTTTTAGCAATAGCAAGCAAGACACTTAGCTAGCCATCTGGGAGTAAAGGCGATCTGTCATTAATACCTTATCAATGACAGTATATCTGTTCACATGATTATTTTTTATGTTAAAAAATGTAGAGTCACACTAATTAAAACAATCAAACTTTGATACCTTGTTCAATATGACAGTAGATATCTTTTATTCTCTGAGTGAAGGAGTTTTCAGTTCCATCAGAGGTCATACAAACACTTTCAATCAATTTTTGAAGTGAACTATAGTTGTGAATTCTGCAACATGCCATAGTCTCTTATACTGTATATAATCAATATGTGGAATTCTGTTTGTTTATAAACATCTATAGTCTTTACATATAAACAGTGTCATGTTTACAGACCGTATTGCATGTTGTGCACATGACAATACTTAATACACAATTGCAAATCATAAATTATATCCCTTGACTTATAATAACTGTTATGCTCTGTAAACTTTGTTAGGAAAACATTATTGAGACTGGAATGATGAAAGAGTCATGAAGATGAACTGAAATCCTTAAAAATAAAAGTGAGGCCATGAGGGAACCAGTGTTGGTTTCCAAATGAACCATCCACATAAAGGCTCAAGAAATAACCTTTATTTATTCAGATCCATAACTGTTTCCATATGCAACCATGAATAAATGATAACAGATTTGTGAAATATCAGTTTCAGTTATAATTTTAATAGGACTCTTGCTACATACAATAACACATTCTCAATTCAAGTTTTCTTGATCTATTGTATCCTGCTAGAGTGACTACTGTAAATTAAAGATATCTGATTTTTGCAAATATTACGCATAATTTCAAATCCCCCCCCCCCCCCCAAAAAATTCATTTCTTAAAAACCTTTCACAAAATCTAATGATTCTTTGTCAAGTAAAGGTTCTATGAGGAACTATACATAACCCAGTAGAGTGCCATTTTCAAAAAACAGTTTTTTAACAGTGTTGGCCTTCTGTGCATCCATCCACCAGTTTTTTGATAGTCTGAAGCCTATCTGTGAAGACAGCTGTAACCAACTCTGCTTAAGGCTCATGTTACTACATAACATATACATTGTAAATTCATATCAATATCAATATCAGGGCAAAAGTACACAGTGAAGAGATTCAGTGCTCTAAAATTAGCATCTTCATACCTTAATGCTAAAGGGCAGCATTTCTCCATTTTTGGCTATTTTATGTTTTATTTAATTTAATTCTACTTTAATTTCATTTTTAAACCTTATTATAGCCTCTTCTGGCCATTCCTCCGCAAGGGGGCTATAGCAAGATTTGTGACTGGAATGTACAGCCTGATACAATGTATGGTCAGAAGTGTAATATACACTTGTTGTCAATTCCTTATTTTTTTTATTTCTGTGTGGAAATGGACATTAATCATTTGCCACCAGGACCCTAATTTTATCTTGAGCAAGAAATGAGAATCTGAACTGTAGTCAAAAGGCATTTGACTTAAGCTGCCTAACATCAATTTCATATTTTTTCTCTATATTCAAAAGTATAATGTGACAAATATTAACACTGAGAATCATGACACAATATTTTGCTTATTTTGCACATAGTTATATAAATAGCCTACCTATATAGACTTGATATGCCGTAACAGTGAGGCAATGTCAAACTGGCCTTGCTTTGATAAATTCAATAGTTATTTCAGACTGAAAAGTCTACTCAATAATGCAAAGATATACAAGAAAATAAGTTCATTAAATGCAAGTAAAATAGTAGTGAATAAAAGAGTTCAAATAGGAGCATACATGAGTTAAGAAGTTATTTAAATCTCTAAACATTAGAGCATACCTTTCAAAATGAAAAAGAAACAAGTTATTATGTTTACATTTCAAAAAATGTGTCATACACCAGTTTCAATTGTTTTTACAAAGTCCATTGTGTAATAAACCAGCAATGTTTTTTGAATAACAAAACAGATTGTAGCTGTAATATGTACACTTTCATATGTGCACATTAAAGTAAAACATTAAATCTAAATCACAGTAGCCCAAAGTATGGTGCCCACACTTCTCAGACAATGTCAGTGTAGTTGAAAAATCTGTTATGGAGCAGAAATAATTATCTGTTAGCCAGGTGAGTCATTGTGAAAGAAAATCACATTCATAATCCTGGTACACAATCACTCCCGGCCCTTGGCGCACACACACACACGCGCCCTGGCACACAGTGCAGTCCTGCCTGCTCTTTGCATACGGTTCATTGCGTGCCTGTGGGATAGGGGCTGGGGGCTGGAATGGCAGCTTATGTGTGTGACAGGTTATTCCAGAGTTTCCCACACTCTTCGTTTCATTCAGTGTTTTCATTCAGAGGACAAAAGGAGTGTGTCTTGTTACACATCATGTTAGGGATGCTGTTTCTTACAAGAAACTTTACTCCCATAAGACCATCTGGAGGACAGCATTAACATCTAATATACACAAGCGACTAAATGCCATTTAACAGCCTCTTATCGGCTTGATCATGGAGCTCTTTTAGTTTTCTTGATGACGTTTTGAGCAGAAGGAAGGAAAGTCAGGCAAACAAATCTGTTTTTCCTCCAGTACAATTTGTGTACAAATGTTATCTATAAATCAAATCATAACATGTCACAGAGAATGTTAGGCCTTTAATGAAGTGGCCATAATATTAAAATGCAGCATTAGTGAAAAAATAGAAGGAAACAGGGTGCTGCTTCCTTGTCATTTTATTTAAAGGATTCTTGAAGCAGATTTCAAATATATTAATGGCTAATGTATTGCATTTAACGCATAATATGAGGGTGGAACACACAAATGAAAGAAACGAGGAAGGACAATCTGCAGATATTCAGGTGTCAGAATAGGATTTTATAGCAAAGGTAGAATGTCTAGTAAAATATAGGAAGAAAATGTGCACCCTCGACTTAAATTTCACAGACAAGGGCCATGTTCCTATTTTTTTAACCTCTTACCTTGGAAGTAAATGTCATTTTCCCAGATAAATAATAAAAAGGAGGTACCAGGAAAATTTGTAAAATGTGTTTTCCATTTGTTTCAATGGAAATATGAATAAAAGAATAATATAGATGGACAACCAATCTTTATTTCATACAAAGCCTTTCTATATATAGTACGTAAAATGCAGAAATACTTTGCATTTACACAAATGCAGAACGTCTGTAGTTTTTACTATTGAAAGTCGAGCAGACTAAGTGACTTACAGTTATACAAATTGAGACTAACTCTAACACAATGTGAATTGTCAAACAATATTCCTGTATGATTATTTTACCTGCTTATGCCAACAATATAGTCAGATGTGGAACAGGTCTATCCATGCCTGGCGAGTGTGTAAAAGTGTAAAGCTGCCTATCATCATTTTTATTAAGTAAACTGGAAGGTAGATGAAAAATTCCTTTACTCAGTATTTTCCTTAATGAGGAAATATGGCCAATTATCGACTTTCATTTTTTTAGTTGATTGTTAGTAATACAATATATACCATATAAAGGCCATAAATAAACAAGACTTGTTTTCATAACGTTTTTGTATTATTTAAACTATTGCTTTATTCAGTTAGATAGATAGACAGATAGGCTTTATAACAGATAAGTAATAAGTGATAAGTAGATATGCATTTTCTCACTCTCTCTTTCTTGCTATACACATCAATGTACAGTATATTTAAACATTATTTTACTGACCATACATGATTCCCACAATAAACTATTTTTATTGCAGCCTACAGTAATAGAATAATGCATTTTGTTCAATCAAAAGAAAACATTATTTCAGAAAATGTGTGGATCCATTCAACAAGAACAGTACCGCACATAGCATTAATGGACTATTTTGCAATGTCATGATACAGATACTGCGGTGGGCTGGCACCCTGCCCGGGGTTTGTTTCCTGCCTTGCGCCCTGTGTTGGCTGGGATTGGCTCCAGCAGACCCCCGTGACCCTGTAGTTAGGATATAGCAGGTTGGATAATGGATGGATGAGACAGATATATCATTTTGAAGTTTTTCCATATCTACATTTTCTAGTCCCACCTTTGGCATAGCATGAAGCTGGACCTTACCTCATGTGTTTTTCTTTTCTTTACATTTTAGAAAATCATTCAATTGATCTAAATTTTATATAGTATTTACGACAATCTGCACCATCAAAAGATGTTTCACAAACCAATACAAACATGGAACAATACTATTTTTTGT
This sequence comes from Erpetoichthys calabaricus, assembly GCF_900747795.2. NCBI lineage: Eukaryota > Metazoa > Chordata > Cladistia > Polypteriformes > Polypteridae > Erpetoichthys > Erpetoichthys calabaricus. Next base: position 123,758,119 of record NC_041401.2, read on the forward strand.
GGTCTTTCATCAGGAGGTCCTAATGAATATTTAAAAAAAAGAAAGCAAGGGGCTAATTCAGTCTCCTTGTTTGTTAGAAAATAGATGGATATCATCCTTCCACCAATGTTCTACTCCATTTATGATATTCATTGTCACAGGGAGACTGCACCTACTCCAACAGCATTGAGCATGACGCAGGAACCCATCCTGGATGGTGCACCTGAAGTCCACAGAAAGTCACAGGACTATTTTAGAGCTACCTGTTAATTAAATACATGGTTTATTGAAATGTGGGAACAAAATAAAAATACAATACTCAGAGGAAAAAACAAACAAAGACGTGAGAAGAATGTGCCATCTCAACACAGGGAGTCTCCAGGCAAAAACTGAGAAGTGGCAAGATGACACAGTCATCATTTTACACATTCTATCCATGTCTGTGTTATTTTTTTTCTAGGAACATTGGTTTTCCTCATGCATCTCAAAGATGTGCATGTTTGGTTCATTGGCAAATCTAAATTAATCCTGGTGAATAATTAATGGTGAATAAATACTGGTATGTATACCTGCCAATGAAATGATAACCCTCAAGAGCTGGTTCTCAGCTTGTGCTAAATGCTGCATGGGATAGCGCCATCAGATACCAGTGACCCTGAGTGGTTTAAGAAATGAATGGTAAATGTACTGACATGGACCATAAACACCAGAGGCAACTTTTTAGCTGTATGCAGTATAACTAAATGGCCAAGGTGTTGGCACTACAACAATCTCCACCACTGATTAACTTTCAGAACCCGAATGAGTCACTTAATTTGTGCTCCAGTTGTAGAAACATTTAACACATGTAATGTGCACCTATGATCTGTAGGTTGGTAATACTGTACATGTAGTAACAAATATACAGTATTAAGCATCAAATATATTTGCTTTGTGTCCATGTTGACATTTTGGATTATTCTTTTCATTAGCTCATGTTCTCATTGAATGGTCTGAAGTCACAGTACATTGTATCAAAGCATATATTCCTGTGATTTACTGTATATATAAAAAGTTCCAACCTTATTCTTTTCATGGTTACTAGCACCTTTTCCGTATTGATCATAATATGACTAATGACTTTAAGTATAGGTGGCATGGTGGTGCAGTGGTAGCATTGCTGCCTTGCAGTTATGAGAGCAGGATTCATGTCCTGGGTTCTCTCCATGTGGAGCTTGAATGTTCTCCCTGTGTCTGAGTGGGTTTCCTCCCAGTCCAAAGACCTGCAAGTTAGGTGATACTAAATTGGCCCTGGTATGTGTGTGTGTGTGTGTGTGTGTGTGCGTGTGTGTGTGTGTGTGTGTGTCCCCTGCAATGGACTGGCACCCTGTGGAAGGTTTGTTCCTGCCTTGTGCCCTATGCCAGCTGGAATAGGCTCCAGCTCCCCCATGACACTGTTTAGGACAAAGTGGTTTAGAAAATGACTGACTGACTTTAAAGCATAAAAATTACTATTCAAATGCAGGTCAAATACTTTATTATACAATTTCTCTTTAATGTCTTTTACCATACATACCAGTTTGTCTTCCATGTCCCAAAGACAGTATTCTAGGTTAACAGGTAAATTCATGTGGCATGACTACAGATTGTGATGGTCCTGAGCTCATTTCCATCTTCTGCAAACGTGGGAAATTTGACCTCGACTCTCCAAGACCCAATACCCTGATTTAGAAAAAAGGATCAATGAATGGATTTCTACATTATGGCCTATTTTGTTTCTGTCTCCTCTATTTTAAAAAAATCTACACAGTATTTCTGATGTGGTATAGTGGAACAAATACATTCTTAAAAATAATGGCACTAAACTGGGCTGTGTGATTCCTCACTGAACCATTGCTTGGCAAAGAACCATTTCTTTCTGTGAGGGGTTCTCTACATATTAAATGTACACTCTTAAGAATAAAGGTGCCAGAATGGTTCTTTGGAGCAATGCCATAAGGGAACCATTTTTGGTTCCCATTCAGCTTATCCACATGAAGGTTCCAAAGAATCTCTATTTATTTAGAAGCAAAGGAAGCTCCATATGATAAATAACTATGAATAGATTGAAACAGATTTGTGAAATACCAGTGGGTTTGTAATTTTATAGGAATTCTTGCTGAATACAATAACACAGGCTAAGTCTAGGTTTTTTTAATCTGTTAGTGTTCTGGTAGGTAACCTACCATAAATTAAGGATTTCATTTTTTTTTACATATTAAAAAGTTTTTCAAAGCCAAAAGAACCAACTTCATATGCAAAGAACACTTCACACAATGAAATGGTGCTTCATCTAGCAATGGCTCTATGAGGAAGCACACAACTCAGGCAGTAAAGAACCACAAAGTAAGTGCCTTTAAAAAACCATAAAAGTGTATAGTAGTTGACCTAGCAGGATACGTACAAATCAGGAAAACCTGAACTTAGCCTGTATTACTGTATGCAGCAAGAGTCCTTTTAAAATCTGAAACCTATTGGTATTTCACCAATCTGTTATCATGTATTCGCTGGAGTTAGTGTATGGCTGCATCAGCATGTATCTGCAAAGGGGAAAAAGGAAAAGGTTAATTTAACGCTACAAAGGAAAGAAGGTTAAAGAGACAACATTACATGATGAAAGCTTTACAGTCAAAGCGTTATGCCTTTAACTTTCACTCTTTTCAACGTGGAAATACCATTTTACCTTTTTATCATCTTCACGTCTATTTAAGGAGCCAGTTACACATCTAAATAAATAAAGGTTCTTTCCTGAACATTCCTGTGGATGGTTCTTTCAGGAAACAAAAATTGATCCCCTTATGGCATCGCTCTGAAGAAACGTTCTGGTGCCTTTATTTTTACAAGTGTGCTTCTTCACAGATTGTGGGACCTGATTTTAAATCTTACCTATCCTCACTGAGGAGAGCATTGCCCCCTCAACATATCTTGCTCTCCTCCATTTTGGAAAAAATGCCTTTTGAACACATTCTCTTATAACCTGCTCTCAAATCCTTGCACTTTGTCAGTGATCAGATAACCATGCTAACCACTAACCCCTAATTCAAACCAAAATCAACCAGTCAGCCCTTAAACACTCATCTATCTGATTCACAACTCCGCTCCATATTTGAATGTGGCAAGAAGGAATCAACACAGTAACTTTTGAACAATGTTTTCCTGTTATTTCCCTATGTGTATGTATCAGAAAATAGAGTACGGTGTATTACTGATGTGATTTTATTTTCATTTTGAGCCAGTGTGGTTTGCTTCTAAGTAAATCAAAATGTCTAAATAGAATTGACATGGATAATCCATGTATATCAAATTTGTCTCGCATTAACATTTAGAAATATGTCATCTTGTACATTTTTAATATTTTGGTGAATGTTGAAGAAAGTCAAACATAAAACACATATGGTTTGCTTGAGCAGAGGTAACTGATATTATAATGAACTATCACTTAACTAAATAAAACTTGTCTAACACTATGCATGATGTAGTGGTTAAGGCTTTGGGCTTAGGACTCCAAGCCCTTGGGTTGCAGGTTCAAGTCCTGCTACTGACACGGTGTGACCATGAGCAAGTCACTTCATCTTCCTGTGCTCCAACTGAAAAAGGAAAAGAAATGTAACCAATTGGATCTTAAATGTTGTAAGTCACCTTATAGGTAAAAATAACAGAATATTACATACCAAATGTTAGTATTGTATCTTTGTTGTCATTTTTCTGTTTCTTCAGATTGGTAATTAATGTACACCAAAATATTTGGTACACTGATATCGCTGCATCCCTCAGAATTTTAGACCCCAACACCACAAGAGAGAGATTTATCCCATGGCGCCAGCCCTGACTTTCTATATAGAGTTTACTGATATGTATCGTGACATGGGTGGGTTTCTGTGGACCATTTTTTTGACTCCTATTGGTGTAAGGTGTGTCGTTGGGGCCTTTATGAGGCAAAGTGTGTGTATGTTTGTGTGTGTGTGTGTGTGTGTGTGTGTGCGTGTGTGTGTGTGTGTGTGTGTGTGTGTGTGTGTGTGTGTGCACGCGCATGAGCATGACTGGCATCCTTTGCACCCAGTACTGCTGGGGTAGGCTGGATGGAGAGACGTCTAGCATTCTTTCATTAAAACAAAAGATATGTCCTAAAGATTTATAAACCCAAACTGAATTGTACTGAAAACTTGCTTCTACACTTAAAGATAATGGAAAATGGCACTTTACTGGATTGCATGGTTCCTTATAGAATCCTTGCTTGACAAAGTACCATTTCATTCTTTGAAGGGTTCCTTGCATGTGAAATTGGTTCCTTGGGCTTTGAAAAAGGTTCCTAATATATGGACAAAAGCAGAAATCTCTAATGTATACTCTTAAAAATTAAGGTGAGTATCAGAGTGGTTCTTCAGGCAATGCCATAGGGGCACCATTTTGGGTTTTCCGAAAGACCCATCCACATGAGGGTTCCAGAAAGAATGTTTATTTATTTAGATCTCTAACAGACTCCATACAGTAAATAATAATAAATAGATGGTAACAGATTTGTAAAATACCAGGGGGTCAGGATTTTTAAAGGACTCTGACTGCATAAACACATCAGGCTAAATTCAGGTTTTCTTAACCTGTTAGTGTCCTGCTAGCTAGCTAGATTTCTTCTACATATTTAGGAGGTTTATCAAAGCACAAAGAACTAACTTCATATGCACAGAACCCTTCCCAGAATGAAATGATACTTTGTCAAGCAATAGTTCTATGTGGATCCACACTATCCAGTAAATAACTATAAAGTGCCCCTAAAGAATCATTATTTTTAAGAGTGTATAGTAAGCTATTTCGCAGGATACTAACAGATCAAGAAAACCTGAAGTTAGCAAAAGTCTTTTTAAAATCAGGAACCCTTTGATATTTTACAAATCCTTTATCATCTACTCAAATTGTGAAACCTGTTATGGATCTAAATAAATAAAGATTCTTTTTGGAACCCTCATGTGGATGGTCCTTTAGAGAAGCAAAAATGCTTCCCCTGTGGCCTCACACTTAAGAACCATTGTGGCACGTTTATTTTAATCACGTAGATTTTCTAGCGTCTTTAAATGATGCGATCAATGGTGGTGAGCTTTTTATTTTGAAACTGCAACCCGTCTATAGCAAGCATCTATTGGATTTTACTTGGAGAAAAGTACTATTAAATATGTAAATTATAAATAAATGTACACGACGCTCGTTTATTATTACAGCAATTCTGACCAAAAATGCAAGGAACGCTTTATGTTCAAAGATAAACAAAGAGGCAACCGTTCAAAGTAGCTCCTTGAGAAATTGCATCTAGTAGGATACAAATTGATGAGCTTGTTGGACAGGATCGTCTGTTCTCAACAAAGGTGAATTTTATGATAGGCGATGGTAAGTGGGGAGGGGGGGGCGCGGTCCTGCAATACCCAGCTTTATCCCATCAAATACATTAAATGGACATTCATTCTCACGACACGCTTCCTCGAATGCTACTGAAATGTAAAGAACATTGAGAGCACCAACTGACCCTAACCCTCCGTATAAATTAGCATTTAGTAAGGCACACTTACATTGTTCGGCACTAATCTCTCTGAAAGGACCAAGCGTGGGAAGTACGAGAGCGCCGAGATCCCAACGTGCGGGGTGTGCCCACTCAGCGGGGGCTCTGCTCGGACAAGAAAAAAGGGACAGAAGTGGAAAATTAGCGAGAACAACTGGGCACTCGAAAGAAGCATTTTAGGTTTTAGGTGACAAACACAAACAGTAAAGAAAAAGGCACACGTGCCCCTTTTGAGGAGACTGGATGGGTGTATAAAGCGGGAAGGAAAATTGCATTTTATAACTTAATTATAACTTAATTTATAACTTAAATGCATTTCAACTTAATGTATATTGTTTTTGCTATGTGGTATTTGTCAGGTATTATTTACACTATTTAAGAAAATATGTAGCCTACTGCAACACAGTTTTACTCAGTCAACGATTTCATAAAATCGGTCACATAACTTTCTCAATTCCCTGTTCGCTGTCGCTGAAAGTCCGTACTCTAAATTATTAAATCATAAAATCAACTTCGGAACTCACCTGACAGAATAAACACCGGAGAAGCGCAAAATAAACGCTGTAGATTGAAGATGGTAACGGCGAGAAGACCTGGTAATTTTATCATTTTTTCTATTACCCACGTCGGCTGATTTAACACACACTAGATGTTTTTTATTACCAGAAAATTTAATTAAACGGTTGGGCGGCAGATGGAGCCATCTACAAATGCTTTCAATTAAATTTGTAGTCTTTTATTTATTCTTTATGACTTTAATTCGAAAAGTGGTATTAAGCAAAAAAAAAAAAAAAAAATATATATATATATATATATATATATATATATATATATATATATATACAGTATATATATATATATATATATATATATATATATATATATATATATATATATACAGTATATATATATATATATATATATATATATATATATATATATATATATATATATATATATATATATATATATATATACTTTGCCTGTTTGGCACCCCATAGTATGTATATATATATATATATATATATATATATATATATATATATATATATATATATATATATATATATATATAGTATATTGTGGGATATGGCTGGCCTGTCATCCTGGCCAACACCCCCATGCCGCCAGATGGAGCTCTCCCTGCGGCATGGAAGTGCCCCGAATACCAGCAGGAAATCATGGATGATGGAATTTTCCTTTACAGCCCTGCTGGATACCATAGGGGCCAACAGATGACGCTGCAGGGAGGCCCAGAGAGCTGTTTGTGCCCTATAACCCGGAAGTACATCGTAGGCAAGGCGACAAGGGAAATGACGTACTTCTGGGATGAAGAAAAGGACTTTTTATCTGACCCGGAAGTGATAAGGAATCACATGGACTGTAGGGTTGGAACCACTTCCGGGTCAGGGAAAATAAAAGGATGATGGGAAATCCCAGACGCTGAGTTGAGCTGGGTGGAAGGGTGGTAACGCATCTGGGAGTGAGGAGGATTATTGTTGTTATTGATTAGTGATTGTTTATTGTGTATTTATTTGAATATTGTGGAGAAGAGGGTGCTTTGTGCACGTTTTGGCTAAATAAATATAATATTTGGACTTTTACCTGGTGTCTGACATGTGGTCTGAGGGTTCAAGGGGTCGTGGGGAGCCTAAATCTGTCACAATATATATATACAGTATATATTCAGCGGAACCAAATTTGTGTAAAATCTGGTTACGGTTAGTAGACCCATTGAAAAATTAGCATATCAGAGACAGACACACATGGTAAACAGTAGCAGACTTATTGAGGCCCTGAAGCTTGAACTGTTATGGGGGCCCCTTTGCAAGCAACCAGCAATGAGGTCTGGGTAAACACTTTTTTTTTTCTTCAATTGGGTTGTTCCACAGCAGGTTACCACAAATTTTTTTAATTATTTAACCACTACATGTAAGGGTTTTAAAAACTACTTCCCACAAAGTGGACACCCAAACCTTTTAAGCAATATGGACTAAAGTCAATGCTGGGGCCCCTCCAGGATTAGGGTCCCTGAATCTTAAGCTGCATTAGATTCTTAGCAGATCTGCCCTTGATGCTGATGGCGAATAGACAGACCCAAGCTCAAAGACAGATCTCAAAAGATGGTATACAGCAGCGCTAACCACAATGTCACCTACTGTACTACCCATGGACACAATAACGGGTTAATTCATTGAGCTCTTAGATCAGTATACAGGTAGCTCATACAAGTGTTCCTATCCTTATTATCAGGCACAACCTGGAATAACTAAGTCGACTTAGCACAAGCCTATAAAGTTTAATCACAGCACCTATAGTAAACATCTAAATAACAGACACCCTTTATTTGAAACAATGTCACTTGTTCCAGGTTGATTCCCTCCTTGTGTTCCCTGTTTGTTTCTTTCTGCATTGTAGTTCTGAAATTACATAGATCTTTAACACATACTGTTACATTTTTACTTGTGGCTGGCATTGTTAAGTGTCTCCAAGAAAATCGTGTGAGTATATAAATGAGACGTTTGGTGATTTTTCCATATACAGAAGTTTGAGTTGCCAATTAGAAACTCACTGGCATAGTATGGGTTTGAAAAGACTGCAGAATCATTGTCTGTGTGGTATCTAATAGTCTGTTGGGTGAGTGGGCCCTGTGGTTCAACTGGCACCATGGTCTAAGTTGGTCCCAATGCTGTTGCTATGGGCTCTGGCCCCATCAAGAACAACAGCAAAACTTTATTTATTGTATAGCTCAAAGCCACACAAGGAATGCCTCAATGGGTTTTAAAAGAAATGGGATTAAATGCAGCACTCAAAATAGAACACAAGTAATCTTCATATCGAGATGGCCAATTTATCACTGCCTCCTCAGAAAAACAGTACAATAGCAGAAACTGTGTTCTTTCACAGCTTTCCTCACCAAGTGCAGGTATGAGTGCCACAACAACTCTCAAGGCAAAATACAAGAATATACACCACTCACTAAATACAAAACAATCACATATAAATATACAGATTTGTTCAAATATATTTAAAACAAAGTCAAAACTAATTAACAAAAATGGAAAACATCAATATCTGTCCATTAGCTAATTGTAGGAGAAAGAGCAGATTGTAAAAAGAGTTAGACCAGACAGACACCATCAGAGCCCAGAGGTGGATATACAGTATAGATTTGAAAAAATGTTTTCATGTTTCATGGCATTAGAACCTGATGGTGAAACTAGTTTTCTTGCTAACATATTTTGTCATTTCCCATCCATGCTTTCTTAAGCTACCTCAAAGGTGTTAGCTGGATATGAGTCACTTAATCTCCAAAGCTGAAATATATTGCACAATTAATGAATCTTCTGGACATTTGAATACACTCGCTGATAATAGCATTATTTCTTCATTAATTCATATGTGGCGAAGACACATAAGAGATTAATTAAATGGATAACATTATTTTGTTTATTTTCACAATATACTAAACAAATGTGGGCATTTAACTAATAATACAGATAATATATAATATTAAAGTAACTATGTAACAATTTAGTCAATGGGAACTCAATAGCATCACATAGTTTCTGCAAATATTTTGTTCACATATTTCTGATGCACACCTCCAATTTAACCTCATCCCAAGTCTGCTCTATTGAATTGAGATCTGGGGACAATGCGGATTACTAAAGTCACTGCCATGTTTGTAGAAGAAGCTTAAAATGTTCGGTACTTTATGTCATGGCCTGTTACTCTGCTTGAAGTACTTTTGAAAAAGGGCATACCTAGGCCATAAACAGATGCATATGGTCGGTGATAATGCTTAGGTAGACTGAGCTATTCAAGTGACCCTCAGATGGTATAAAGAGGTCTCATATGTGCCAGCTAGTAACCCTGCATCATCCCTGTGCTGCTCTACACCTGGTGCTCTGGCCAGGTTTGGTTCCATCTTGTACCTGCTACTGTCAGGCTAGGCTTCAGCCTTCCATAAGCTTAAACTTCATTAAGTGGGTTTGATAATTGATGGATAGCCACTTCAGTTCTTAGTTTCATGAAATGATATTTTGTGTGTTTTCACACATAAACCTTGATTGTATATTTGATATGTTGATGGATATTTTAATAAAATAAAGTCTTATCAGTTCTATAAGAACTCCTGAAAAAATAATCTAGTGATCTTATCGTTTTAAATCTAAGGAATAACTATACAACAGATTTGTCTGTGACATTGTTTCAGTTATTGTAGTTGGGATAATTTCTGCCTTGGATGCTGCAGATTTGTAGTTACTAGTTTTCATAAATTACGTGCTTATATTATTTTGGTAAGAAAGCATTACACAGCTGAACTTCAGTCCTGGTGAAAGACTACACTTTATTTTAATCTGCATTCGTATTTTGAAATACTTTTTGTGTAATACTGTCAGACCAGTTTAAAAGCACCCAGCAGTTTGCATCTTTAAGTTTATTTTCAAAGGTGTTTTTTTTTCATTTACAAGACTTGAGGTGTACAGAACTGACTGTGCCACTTCCTTCACTAATGCACTGTACTCTGATGCTTGTTTATGAATCTCTGTTTCATGTTGTTTTCATTTTTTACGCGAAATACGATGTCTAGGGCACTTTTTCATAAAAAATGTACTTATTTTTTAATGAATCGAACCAAACAGACATAAATGTGGGAATAAAGGACTAACAATGATGTTTGTGGAATAATGATAGTATAGTATAGTACAAACATACAGAATTCTAACTGCCATGCCTAAAAATAATATATATTATGAGTATAGGGCAGCAAGGGGTACACTAATTAGCCTTGGTGGCCTGGGTTCAAACCCTGTGCACCCATATATTTTTTTTCTCTGATTATTTTGGTTTTCCACCCACAGCCCAGAGACATTAGTGTAACGTTCATATTTGACTCTGAATATGCGCCAAATGGGCGAGTGTGCGATGTGTGTGTGAGTGTCCTCTTATGGCTTTTCCCCACCTTCCTATAACCTGTATTGGACTAAACTTCCTAAAATATGGTTGGATAGGTGCTTTATTATTATTTTTAAATAACAACCAGATTGCTTGCTGTGGCTTTGGAATGAAAAAGGCCATTGAGTCTTTGCATTTAATTTTCTTCTACCTTATTTTTATTCTGTGCATATATTAAAAAAATGTCCAATGACTACAAATCAGACCTGAAGAAAGACATAATCAATGTTTCATACTTACAAGGTGGTTGTCAAAAATGAAAATCACTGTTGCCAGGTGTAATTTAAGTTAATGCTATTTAGTTCTAAAATCTGCTAACAGAGATTGGGTGGTTCAAGTCCTTTGGAGGTATGTAACATCAGATAATCATTTCAAAGAATGATTTATAAACCAAATCTAGCCATCCGTGTATATTGTAAAAATGTTATGTTCAGTACATACTGTATTCACACAGAGCAATGCAGGAGGCAACACTAGAAGGGACACACATCCATCAAGTCCATTCAGGCATTAACGGTTAATCTAAATGTATGGCTTTTTCATGTGGGGAGAATCTTGAGCAAAAGGGAGAACAGAAAACTCCACCTAGTCACCCCACTTGCAAGTTGAAGATTAACAGTTGCAACAATCAACTGCATTTTAAACGAAAACGGAACCCAAATTATTATCATCAAAACTGACATATTGCTTAGTTTTATGCCCTTTATTATTTTATGTGAAATGCCCTGAACTCAGTTAAACAATGTGTTGAGTTATCTTGGTGCTTATTCAAGGAGCAGTAAAACAATCTAGCAAGCAACCCACACTTGAAAGTGTCATTCTTGTTTTAACTCCAGTAGCTTTCACCTGCATTTTGCATGAATCTAAGAACCCTGTTTCATTTTAATCTTAAATAATAAATTGCACAAGTACACCTCCACACATGGATAAATGCAGAAACAAAACACTAAAATGCCAAATAAGAACAATTCCATGAGTGCAGCTGATCATTAGAAGTACATGTTATCAGAACTAATAGAACATGCACAAGAAATAAACAGAAAATGATTTTAATTGCAAAATACTTTTTGGAATTTTATTAAAAATGGAAGAAGCCATACTTTCACAAAATGTAATGTACATTATTGCATTTGCAATTACAAATGCTTAGAAAGCTGCCCTCCACACACTGGCAGAAGAGTCCCCCACTATCAGCTTTCTAGACAAATCAATATGATTTTGATATTTTCCCCCATCAGTCTGGATTTCCAGACATGTGAGATGCTGTCTGATCTTTCGTGATCAGTTCACACTGAAGCTGGTAAAGTCTGGGCTTTAAAAAAACAAAACTGGGCAAACTCCTCATATAGGCCAGATGAAACAGCTTTGAAATGAGTCCTATGAGGTTACAGTCTGAATCACGTTGACCAGGCACATCTCTGACCTCAGTTCGATGAGGTGAAAGTCTTCACAGGCCAGGCTTGGGGTTTGTGCTCTGTCCATATAAGACACATAAATTCAGCCTCAGTTTCAAATGAATCGGGTGCTTGGCAGACGGAAAGACTCCATGTGCCTCCTGAAGACATCCTGAAGCCCCTCTCTCTGTGCCATGTGGTCTTCAAGAATCTCGCCCGTCTCTGGTAGCAGGATATCTTTAGGCAGAATGAGCTCTGACTCCTCATCCCTCAGGTACCTTCCCAAAAATGTTCTCATCTGCTCCAGGCTGTTGTTAAGACGATTTCTAAGGAACTTTTCCACCATGGCTTTCCTTAGCTGTAAAAAGAAATAAATATTTTTTTAATAAACCAAAAAACATACAAAGACAAATATCACATACTGAAATGTTTTTCAAAATTTTGGGATAGGAGGTGGATGTGTCCTACTTACTTTGATCGTTTTCTCTTCATTTCCCATGATGTGGTAAGTAGAGAATCCACTTGCTTTAGTTGTCATTGCTGCACAGACTTTGAACAAATTCAGTCGTTCGGTGGAGTCTTATCTGCTGGCACAGTCTTTATTTATACTGCCTGATTTGCATATGAATCTGTGGGTCTCCCTCTAGTTGGAGTTTCTCACACTCTCAAACCAGTTGGGCCCCTCTGCCGTCTCTCAGCACACGCTTGGATTACCACACGCTAAATTAACCTCTTGTAGAGGAGGGATAATGGCCAGCCCTAAGAGGACAGATGGAGGGATCTGCCCTGTCAGCCTGTGATTAGTAGTAGGAGGTGTACCGTCATGGGAAAGAGTTGTGGAAATGATGGCCACGGTCCCATCCCATGACCACAACTGTGGCCTGAAGTTAACATAACCAGAAAACATCTGCTAACCTGCAAGAGCTTGCAGAATGCCAGGGGCTGGAATCCAACACCGCTCACTTGAAACATGAGAATTTCAATATAGTTACTTGGAAATGATGGGAAAACACAGAGGCAGGTGTCAGGATGTATAAGAAGAACATTAACTAAATCAACTAAAATACTCACTGTACTGTACAAGGGGAAAACATATGTGCAAGTTACTTCCTTGCTGAATAATAGAAAGTTAAGAAAGCAACACTACAACCTTCTTCTTAATCTTCATTAGGCGTAAAAAAGGTTCAACAGCAGGAGTGCATTTCTAATTCTTTGTAGAATTATTTCATCTCTTGAATTGTCCATTGCAGATGTGTGCTGAATTTTGTCTAAATATATGCAATAACTAAACATATTGTATATAATGTACATTACATTTATACATTTAAAGTGTTGACATGGACTTTGCAACTTGGCAGCTAAAGTTATAAAGGTCCTGTTAGAGGTAATGGTTAGGACAGATGCAGCTTTCTCATAAAGAAGTCTATCTCTTTATATCATTTGTCTTTCATGTATCCACCAATAAGGTTAAAATGTATTAATGGACTCTAATAAACTCTACTTAGTCCCCATTAGACGCAGGCTTACAATTCTTAAGTTTAAAGTAGTACTAGGGTGTTGTACCATGTTAGCCATTATGAATGTAGTGAAAAGTCAAGAAAAATTACACCTTTTATTGGCTAACTAAAAAGATTACAATATGCAAGCTTTCAAGGCAACTCAGGCCCCTTTTTCAGGCAAGATGTAAGATGAAGAAGGGGCCTGAGTTGCCTCGAAAGCTTGCATATTGTAATCTTTTTAGTTAGCTAATAAAAGGTGTAATTTTTCTTGACTTTTCACTAAGTTTAAAGTAGAAATCCCTCCCTGAAGATTTGGTCACTTGCCAGTCTTATAGATATAAGAACACATTTTGCCAACCATTTTGAAATTCGTTTTTTTCATTGAAGGGGTGAGTAGGACCACAGCCTATGCCAGAGAAATTTACAGTGAAAGCAACACCAGATTATGAACACACAGACACATACACTCTCACTTATACAGAAACCAGTTAGAGATGACAATTGATTACACTGACATTCCTGGAGAAAAGCCAATTGAGCACAGGGAAAGAGAAAGCATTAAAACTACACAAAAATAATGGCTTAAGCAGGATCCCCATACTTAATGGGGTTCATATAACACTGTACAATGTTTAGAAATTAGTCAAAAGTAATTCCTGAAGACATATTTTATTAAGATCATTTTTTTCCAATCAAGCACTGTATCTGACAATAAAGAACTGCCAGTTAAAATGGTGACTCTGCTCATAATTAGTTTTAGTAGTGAAATATATGAATACATTATATATAAAATATGAACAAATTCCTGTCTTGTGCCTATATCGATATCGGGCACCACGAACCCTAGACTGGATTAAGCGGTTTAGACGGAGAACTGTCAACAATTATCATTTCTCTATTTCAAATTTATTTTCAACATAAAGCTTTACACAGCCAGAGTAATGTTCATGAATGTTCATCATTGATATGTGCAGTGTTTTCTTCTACGAGAGCTTTGGAGAAATTGAAACATCTCTTAAAGACATTGACTATCACAACTGTGTGTTTGCATAGAGGTTTCGCTGTAATTCCAAACTTTGGCGACACAGGAGCTCACATCCGAGTCTTTTTAACACAGACGCTTCACCAAGTTCCGAGGATATTGTGTGGCGTGCGTGGTGTGAAAGCGTGTGCGGGGTGTGCGGCAGGCCCGCGGTAATCCCTTTAATCTTGAAAGGAAATTAATCGTCACCTGCAGGCAATCGGTCGTTTATGATTTCAGAGGCCACCGCTTTCCCAGTCATTAGCAACTGCAATGAGTTCCTCCACCTGTCCCCTAGGGACTCTTAAATGCGACCCCTGACCGTTGGCATTGTCCTCCTGCCCTCACCCGATTGGAGGCAGAGTGTGAGAACCTCGGCGGTGCAGCAGCCCCACGCCACTCCAAAGGAGCAGATGGGTATAAATAGCGGAGAGCTTCGGAGAGAAAGTCAGTATGCGCTCCTTGCACTTAGCAAGAATGGCACCTGCAATCACATCGATGAGGGCACCACTGGAAGAAAAAACTATCTGTTCCAAAGTGAGTATTTTTCTGGGAATTACTTGTTTTTTGGGGTACATATTAAGGAGATAGTTGTGAATCTTGTTCGTGTTACAGTCTTCTAATGTCCACTGCTTTTTTATTTTTGTAGTTGAGAAAACCATTGGTGGAGAAAATGCGCAGAGATCGCATGAACAAAAGCATCGAGCAGCTGGGCAGGCTCCTGACGAGTGAGGGTCAGATACAGAAGTCCGACTCGAGGATGGAGAAGGCTGACATCCTAGAATTGGCCGTGAGCTACCTAAACGAATCTCGCACCATCCTTGCTTCCCGGCGAAGAATGGAGGAAGATGGCTACGTACAGTGTGCCCGAGAGATCGTGCGATTCCTTTGTAGAGACGGATTGACTACCGGATCGCACAAAAAACTGCTGGATCATTTTGAAAATGCCCGGCGGTACCCCGAGACTTCGCAGGAAGACCTGCCGGTAGAGGAGACCCCGGAGAAAGAGAGAGTGGCGCAAAGTAACGTACACCTCTGGAGACCCTGGTAGAGATGGAAATGAGCAGAAAGACTGTTCCACACTAGAGGACATTTCTCTTAAGTTCCGTGGACTTTGCTTTGCCATCAGAGCATTTCTGTCACTTCAATGAAAGTATGCTTTTTTTAGTACACACGTAGGTGTGTTAGTCATATGTCTATATGTTGAATCTTCTGTGAAGAAAGAGTGTAACTGCAAGAGGTGGACGCTATTGCAAATATTGATTATTTTTTTCCTAAAGAAAAGCTGTGAATGTAATACAACTGCAACAAGCTGTTAGTAGAAGATTGCAGTTCCAAATATGTATTATTTTATTTTAAGAAATGTTAATTAACCTCTATAGGTGAATATGTGCCTCTTAGAATAGAGGCGCTTCCCAGTAGCTCATTACGAGCAAATTTTGCGAATTTATTATTAAATTCTTGTTTTAAGAAAGGTTTTTAATTTGGAGTTATTGATACTCCTTTATAACACTGTTAATTGTAGTGTGTATCACACTGTACGGCTGATTTAAGAATGTATCATTCAGTATGTTTTCTGAAGTTATGCCAGAAAAGTAATAAAATTTGAAAGTCTTAATCTTATTGTATCATACTTTATTTCAAAAATGGTGCAAAAGCAACATAAAAAGCTAAAGCAAGGGTCTCAAACTTCGTTCCTACCTGGCTGCAGGCGTCCAGTCAAGTCACTTTAATTCAGTTGCACACTGTAAAAAAAATGTTACATTTATGGTAAAATACTGGCAGCTGGGGTTGCCAGAATTTTACTGTAAAAAAGAAGGTGACAATATTTTTTGGTACACTTTTTTTTTTTTTTTTTTAAAGTTAAATTTATGATAAATTGGCAGCTGGGTTGCCAAAATTTTACTATAATAAATAAGGAGACAATATTTTTAGACCTACAGTATAATTTTGTATTAAAAACTGTTTGTTTTTTTTTGTTTTTTTACAACAAATTCCAACAGAAGAGAATGTTTAACCATAACCAGAAATTCATATACAGTAGTGTAATAAATATATCAATCAATAAGCAACATGTATTGTCAGGGTCAAACCCCAGTACACAGTTTGCACCAGTGAAATAACAATAACCAATAATAAACATGTACTATTGAATTATACACATTGAAAACAATTCTATGTTTAAGGAAGTTATGGCACATTGTCTGGTGGGGAAGTAAAGTTTGCTTTTGTGGTGTATGGTGTCCTACTTATTGAATACAACCCACCATAAATCAGCTTCCATAACCTCAAAAAACCTTCAGCACGCAGGGAAAAACAAGTCAGCTAACTTGGTTTAAGTTTTTTCCCTACTATTCAAAGGTATGCGGTTCACCAGGAACAATATGGTAAAAGGGGGCGTGTCCTTATGCAAATATCGCAACCGGTTTTACTGAAACAGCGATTTACCGTTTTACATTTTACGGTTGTTTACCTTCGCTATTTAACAGTTTTACACTGTAAAATTAACAGATTTTTTTCAGTGTAATTGTAATGCATCAATAAACGGTATTTAGCATATTTTGAAGGTAGAAAAATATCGATTTTACAGAACTTGGCTGTAAAAAATAATGAAATGTATTGTTTAAGATATACAGGTAATTTTCAGTAGAACATAAGGTAACTTTCCTTTTTTTCAGAAAATGTCTTTTACTTTCACCATTTACAGTATTTTTACTGACATTTTTTTACAGTGCACAGCTAATGGGACATTACATTGCATTGATTTTATTTAATTCAGCTTTTATATATTTCAGGTTTTTTTTCAACTGCTTAAGTTTCTCCATTACTCAATGTTTTCAGAAAAAGTAATACTGTACATAAGTGAGTTATAATTACAGCAACATGCATCATTATTGGCTTCTATTAAAAAAAAAAAAAAAAAACGAAGTCATGGTTGCCCTCAAGGAACTGTAATTAAGTCCCTGATCAAAGGTTTTTGTTTGTCACTTATGTTTCAATGTGTATCTAACTCAAGTCTACATCTTTACATGTCTACGAGTTTACATCTTGCCTGAAGAAGGGACCTGTGTTGCCTTGAAAGCTGGCATATTGTAATCTTTTTTTAGTTAGCCAATAAAAAGTGTCATTTTACTTGACTTCTCGCTACTAACTCAAGTCTGTAATGAATAGTTACTGTTCTTCTCTGATAGAAATACCCTGATTCATGTTGAATTAATCACAAACTTTCTTACATTTAAGGTTGGTTCCTTATTTTCTTAAGTTAACTCATAATTGTGATATGAAGAAGCACTTATCAGATGCTTTTTTTTTTTTAACTTTCGGAGTAGTAATCCTCAAACTAACAAAAGTGATGACAGTCTGGGATGTATAAAGCTTCAGTATTTTATGAAATGCCCAGGTATGCAAGGCAGAAACATCTGTTATGATACCAGGAGTTTATTTATATTAATTTGAATTAATAGCATAATAAATGACTTTGATAGCCTGCAACCGTTGCAGACAGAACTGATTCATGACTTTTAAAAAATTCCAGATATTTATTATCCCTAAGGTTTAATCTACTAAATTCAGTTTTCAGCTTCAATATTTATTTATCTTTCACACTTCATTTAACAGGCTCCAAGCACTTTACCCATTTGTAAATATATTCAATTTAAAATGTAATATGCACAAAAAAGTATACAATCATAAGTACAGATATTATACATTGTGCACACGCACAATATATGTGTGTCTGGGAAGACTTAATTGTATTAAAATATGACAGTTTATCTGCATCTTAATGCTCCCAAAGATTTTACTGTAAACTAAAAGTAATCTACTTTAAAGTAAATATGAATAAGTAGGGTGGCACGGTGGTGCAGTGATAACACTGTTGCCTTGCAGTAAGGAGACTGCAGGGTTCACATCTCTTGTCCTACTTGTGTGGAGTTTGCATGTTCTACCCATGTCTGCATGGGTTTCCTCCTGGTTAGAAGCAGATTACGTCAATTGGCAATGTGTGTGTTTGGTCTGTGGGTGTATGTTTGTCCTGCAATGGACTGATGCCCTGTCCAGGGTTTGTTCCTGCCTTGTGCCCTATGCTGGCTGAGATGGGCTTCGAAGCACAAACTACCATGATCCTAGTCTGAATTAAGCAGGTTAGAAAATAACATGACTGTGAATTAGTAAACTAAACTAAAAATAAGTGGCAAAACAGGAAGGTTATTAAAAATTCAGGAATAAAACAAAGCACTGGGACCTCTGCTCTCCTTTAAAGGACAAAGTCCCTTACCCACCTCTTATAACTCAATGGAAAGATCAATAATTCATAAGAATTCATTACTGCATTTCTGAAATAAGCACACTGGGACTTTTTAAAACTTACTTGTTAATTGTATTGTATATGTGTAAATATGTATATATATATATATATATATATATATATATATATATATATATATCTTGTATGCAGATTAAGTGTATGTTTTAATGCCTAGCAGGGGAAGGGGGGGGGGGGGGGGGGAGTGTTCAGTTCAAAAATGTTTCTTGCCTCAGGTGGCATTATTTAAAGCATTGGTCCTGCCTGTATGTTAACACAGACAATCTCTGCAAAGTACTTCTTAAGCTCTATCATTCTATGAAAACAAAAGAGCAGGCTATTTCACGGAAACCAAATGCTACAGTGGTCATCATTTTAAACAAAGTGTGGATTCCAGCATGTACCAGGACCAATCTGGTAATCCAGGAGGATCCTGTTTAATGTTTATCTTACTATAGACATGAATGGCAGGGATTCTTTTAAATCACCAATTCCATCCAATCATTTTCTAATGTCCATATCCAGTTCAGGTTTGGGGTGAGCTGGCAATTATCTATATAAATGTAATGAATTATTATTATTATTATTATCTTGATAACACTGGGTGCTAGGTGGGATAGGGTGCCAGTTAATTGCAAGGCAAACGGGCACATATACTGTATTTGTTCAGATGGGATCAATTTAGAGTAATCAATTAACCTGACATATCACAACTTTGTGATGTGGCAGGAGAACCAGAATCATAGATGCAAGGTCTACAGAAAAAGTGAGCAGGCTGGATTTTAAACCAGGTCTTCTGAAGCTGTCAGGCAACAATGGTGACCTCAGTATCACCATGCTGCCTACTAGATAATGTACAAATTTGTATAAAACTTGAAGTGTGAAGCTGGAGGTTTCTGGTCTAGCACCTAAACATATAGGTAGTATAGAATGGTATTTTAAAAGACAAAGTCTCCTAGTTCAGTCATTTTATGTGCCAGTTTGCATGTTCACCCAACATCCAAAATTACACAGATGTGCAACTCAGATTTATTGTTATCCAGTAATGATATGATAATGTAAATGTATGCTTAGACTGGTGATATGCAGTGTACAACAATCATTATGGGGCTGCAAGAACTATATTTAAAAGCAAGCTGCTTCATCTACAGAATTTTTACACATGCTGCAGGAAACTTTATTAGAACCTGAACTTTTACTTTTCTATTAACATTCACAAAATTTGTTACTCATTGAAATTTGTGACGGTTAGGGGGCACCAGAGAGCTCCAAACCCTAAACACAAACATACAAGATAGTCCTCAGTTCGAATAAAAGGGTTGTTTATTACAAATATGTTGTAAACACAAGCACAAATACAAGCTTCTTCTTTCTTTCTACTCCTCTCCTCTCTCTAACACCACTGCACTGCTCTCCTCCAGTCGGGTGTTGTCTTCCTTCTTCCCAGGTCCGACTCACCTGGGTAACACAGCACAGTCCCTTTTATTGAGGACCACGGAGTAACCAGGGCTCACCTGTTGAAAACACTTCCGGGTCATATGGAAGTCCCAAATAGTAGGGTGTGTATCTCCCTGCAGCACCCAGTTGCAGCACCCTCAGACACTAGCAGGGCTGTGGTACCAGACTACAATTCCCAGTATTCCCTGCTGGTGTCCCAATGGGAACTTAGAGTATATCCAGGGCTGCTCCCATCTAGCATCCTGGTGGATGAAACACTCCCCAAAGACAGTTATTTCCTGTCCTTCCCTTCTATCCCAGCCAGGAAAGGTACCATACGTATAACTGGGGTTTCCTGTCTGGGCAAGGAAACTTCTTCACTCTCAGTCATCCCATATGGTATCTCCACTCCAGCAGAGAGACTCTGTCTAACTGGACATAAGAAACACCATCCATGCCTCAGTTTAAGTTCAACAAATTTCAGTGTGTTTCTAGGTTTGTGGAAATATTGTGTCTTAAGAATTCTGTGTCAAAGTGACCAGTCTTGTCTATAATCATACACCTATGCCTCAAGGAAACTAGGAGGACATGAACAGATTTTGTTATAAGACACATAATGCTAAGTAAAGTTTTCTTTAGCAAGACTATCAATCATTAGAAAGATTAGCTAATTATCAGTGAAAAACATCACAGGAGGGAGGGTGTGCAAGAGAGACTCTGTCTAACTGGACACAAGAGACACCATCCATGCCTCAGCTTGATTTCAAGAACACTATCACAGCAATGCTATTATTATTGGTGCAGTACTTGGGCTTTCATATCCTTATTGAAAATATCTTCCATTTTATTTGCCTTGTGTGAAGCCTTTAAATAGCCATAGGGGCTTTATATCTGGATTTTTCTATTTCTTTACTATCATGCATTTATATTTCTAGATTATTCATTTTATTCATTTTTCAGAGTATATATCACAATTGTGGTTTACTTTAAGAATAATATAGTTTGTCTGCACATCTTGCAGTAATACAATAAATACAAGGCATCTATTGTAGGTAGATTACTACTTCTTTCCCACAGGGTGAGATGAGACACCATTCAGTTGTAAGCAGCATAGGAAGGAGAAACGTTCCTGGTATATGACTACATTGAAGGTATATCAGCCCCTAGTGTCTAGGGGACATCAGCCTATCAGTGTTAGAGATGGATGGCTATCAATTTTAGGAGGAGAAGGACCAGACGTAAGGACATTATAATAAGCTAGGTTCAAAAATGGGAAAAAAAACCCCATCATTTATACTTTTGTCAAAGCCTAAGCAATAAAAGGAGAATTGTCAGAATAATAGAGCAAAAAATATGTCTCCCCTCTCCATCCATCTCCTCTTCCAAATTTTCAGCAGTGTCATCTATATTTATTATAAACCTGGTCTGTAAGATGAAGCCTGCCACTTGTGTCCTGGAGACCATCCCCACCACACATCTCACATCCTGCCTTCCTGCTGTAATTTCGACTGTTACAACAAAAATAAATATGTCTCTTGACACCGGCTCTGTGCCAGCTAGTTTGAAAATCTCTTCTCTAACCCCAACATTTAAACGTCGATTTTGATGCTAACATCAGTCCATCTCTCACTTACTTTTTCTGTCTAAAGTCCTTGAGTATGTTATGGCCTCCCAACTCACCAGTTACTTAAGTTGTAATAAGCTGTTTGAACCTTTTCAGCCTGGTTTTAGAGCACTGCACAGCTGTGAAGCTGCTCTGCTTTGAATAACCTGAATTATGGCATCAGACTCCGGACAATTGATTAGACCTTAGTGCAGCATTCCATACTGTTAAACATGATAATCTGCTGTCCAGAATGGGGAACATTCTGGGTTTCTCTGGCACTGCCCTCTAGTGGTTTAAGTTCTATCTGACTGATTGGCAAGAGTATTTTAATCTTGCCAACAGTAGATCCAGCTCAGCACCAGTCACACAAGGAGTTCCTCAAGGCTCTGTTCTCAGTTCTCTTCTCGTCTGTATCTTGATGCTTCCCCTTGGCCATATTATTCATAGTTTAGGACTGGGTTATCATTTTTATTCCAATGTTAAAAGTAAAGGTTCCTCAGAGCTTTTTCAGCTCACAAATTTCCATAGTGAAATTAAAACCTGGATGGAATATCCATCCATCCATCCATTTTCCAACCCGCTGAATCCGAACACAGGGTCACGGGGGTCTGCTGGAGCCAATCCCAGCCAACACAGGGCACAAGGCAGGGAACCAATCCTGGGCAGGGTGCCAACCCACCGCAGGACACACACAAACACACCCACACACCAAGCACACACTAGGGCCAATTTAGAATCGCCAATCCACCTAACCTGCATGTCTTTGGACTGTGGGAGGAAACCGGAGCACCCGGAGAAAACCCACGCAGACACGGGGAGAACATGCAAACTCCACGCAGGGAGGACCCGGGAATCGAACCCAGGTCCCCAGGTGTCCCAACTGCGAGGCAGCAGCGCTACCCACTGCGCCACCGTGCCGCCCCCTGGATGGAATATAACCTTTTAAAATCAGACTGTAAAAAAGCCAACATCATGCTATTTGGCACTAAAACTCAGTTTATGAAAATGAGCTCCTTCTGTTCTTGGTGATGATGTCACCAGACCGTTGTCTTCTCGGTGTCATTTTGATTCCTCCCTTTCTTATTCTACCATATTTAAGAAAGTTTCTTAGTTTTCTCATTCCTGTATGTTTCCAATGCTGAGAAATTTGTCCATGCTTTTATTACCGCCGCATTGACTACTGAAACTTCCCACTGGCAGGTGCACTTCTAATCTGTTATCACAGCTCCAGTGGGTTCAAAACTCTGCTGCTAGAGCCAATACATAGACTCCCGCAACAGTCAGCACATATCACCCATACTGCTCCATCTTCACTGGCTCCCTGTGTCTTACAGGATTAAATATAACATTCAATTACTAACCTTTAAAGCTTTAAATGACTTTGCACCAGACTATATCAGTAACCTCCTCCATCACCTGTCCATCCTGTAAGGTCCATGATTCTGGCAATCTCATTGTGCCCCATATATAAGCTGCATTCCCAGGGCCAGATTAAGACCCTTAGATGCCCTAAGCACTAGGTAATTTTGGTGCCCCCTTATACTAGTAATTCAAAATATTAAAACAATAACAAACTAGAAAATAAAATTTTATTTTATTATCGAAAATTCTAAATTAAACAAAACATACTTATAGTAAGAAGGAAAATAATATTTATTTTTGTATGCTTCATTTTTATTTTTATCGTAATAATTTTCTCCTACTTTTTTTGCTTGCAAACTCTTTGATTAGATCTTCATAATCAATCTTACATAACACATCTGCTTCTATACATAATAGAGATAACTTTTTTACTAAGAAAGATATAGTTACAAAATTTTCACAGAATATTCTTTAAACCTTAATATTAAGAATGTGTGTAAAAGATTTGCTAAATAACGAACGCAAAAGCCATAAATAAATTAAATAATAAAATGGTAAAAATTCATGACAGTTTAAGTTGTACGGCAATATAATGCTTAGAGTGGTTATATGCATTAAAAACTGCAAAACTGCCGCCTCCATGTCGTAAACCGAACGACTTTAATTGTTATAGTACCTAGGGGTCATGAAAACTGTCATATCAAAATGAGACTAGAGACCAAAATTTTCGTGAAAATCTCTAGTTTTTGAGGAAGCAAACCAGATTCCAAAATATCAATTAGCGCAGATTTTGTTTCAGCTTTTTTGAAATTTCTTACATCTCATATTTAAGGATGTTTTAGGTCTCAACGTGACTACAAAGTGGCTTAAATGGCTACAAATATTAATTTTATCTGCCATTATTCTAAGGACTACAAATTATCCAATCTCCTGCCAAAACCTGAAGAAATTGACTTTAACCCCAAAATTGATTTAAAAATTTATTTTGTGCAGTACTGCTTTTAGATAAAGATCTAATCGCGTTTTTATCATTACTTGAAGAGAAAATGGCATCCAAAATTTTACAAATTTTAATGTTTGGGGTCGATTTTAAAGGTTTTTTTGAAATGTACAGTTTTCATTTTGACATGGAAACCGTAGATTTACCATTTTGATTATTTAATTTATTTATGGCTTTTGTGTCAATTTAGCAAATCTATTTACACATATTCTTAGTACAAGATTTGAAGAATATTTTGTGACAATTTTGTTAATAAATCTTTATTAGTAAAAAAGTTATAAACAATTTTATCCAATAGTAATCAGCTGTACGATTTTCACTTTTACATAGTGTAAATGAATTTAAAAATATCCAAGAATAGAATTAAATAGACTTACCAGAATATTTTTTCCTCGAACTGGGACGATTTTTTGTTTTTGCTTAAAGCAGAAAATAACGCTTTCTACGCACTAGAAATTTTTTTAAGTTAAATAACAGATAATTCACGAAACACAACAATTATGTGATAATAATTATTAATCAACTATTCACTATTATTTAAAAATATAAAAACATATTGTTTTGAATTGAATTATTTTCACAATATTTTCACATAACATGGCGTTTAAGGGAATCACCATGAAATGGGAATTCCCCATCGTAGATGGCACCAGTATGCAGAACGCACTGTGTAAGGCGCCATCTACGAACAGTGACAGCCTAGGGAGGTACAGGGAGGCATTTATCATTTTTCATTAAATTTTGAAAATGGGTATAAATTTAATTAATTTAATAATCATGTGATAAATTCGGAAATGAAAATTTTTGTGGTGCCCCCTTTACCCTTGATGCCCTAAGCATGTGCTTACTTTGCTTATATGGTTAATCCAGCACTGTGTGTTCCATGTGTGACAGAGCCTTCAGCTCCACAGTGCCCAGAGTTTGTAATGACCTCACTACATTAATATGACAGTGGACTCAATTCATTCATTCAGAAAAACAGCTTAAAACTTTACTCCCTGTGTCCTGATGCCCCAGAATGTCTGAGTTTGTACCATAAATTATACTATTCATTCAGGGTTTTCTTGTAGTCTTCATATTTTTTTTTATTTAATTCTGGTTTATTGTCTCTTATTCTATTTTAATGCTTTGTACATCCTGTATTTATCTTTATATAGCATTTTATGCAGATACTAGCCATGATAACTGTTGATGGAAGGTAATAGAATAATTAAAAAATATTTGCTATCTCTTACCCTATTTGTACTTTCAGCTAATTTCCTTAGTATTTGCATGTGTGTGAATATTTCTTTGCTGGCTCTCCTTCTCTTGAACGCATTCATGTAAAGCCTGCTTCTCAGACTCTGTCATTATTTTTGAGGCAGCTTTCTCTCATCCTGTCTGCCTTTGTACTTTCCAACTTTGAAGGTGACTCTCTCAGCATGCCTCCATGATGTTTCTCCTCCTTGTGTTACTCACACTTTTACTTACGCTTTCATTTTGTCACCTAATCCAAACTGGCCAATCACACCAAATGTAAATTAACCAATCACATTGCTCATAGGGATTGGGTACACAGACTTTATTGTTTTATTATATAGCAGATTATTTGTATTCAGTGTTGCATATACTGTGTTGTTCTTTTTGAATTTGTTAAGCGGTTTGAGTAGGAGAAGGTTCTACATAAATTAAACATACATTTATTGTTATTATTATAATTATTATTATTACTAAAATGACTTTTAACATGAATTTCATTAGCAAAATGGTTGTGTTAGTCATAAACTCAGAAAGATAATCTCAGGCCCTATATTTGTAACCCCCATGTAGGAACAAAAATGTAACATAAAAAATTACAAGACGTTAGTAACAAATAATTTCTTATTTGGGGTACTGAGGAGTGATAGGCTGCGCAGACATCACTCATAATCAGTGCTTAAGTGGATAATGTGTTTAGGCGTGTGCATGTGTTAAACCTAGGGTTTGTGAGAGGATGCCAGTCTATAATATACCTGGTAAGTCCCACTTATTTCACAATAAAACAACAGGACAGCATCTGCTGCCCTAATCTCATAAAATCTTATGAGAATCAAATCAATCACTAGAAACCTAATTGGTCATTTGTTTGGAACTGATGTAACTTGACAATGCTAATTGTAATATTCAAAAACATGGATCAGCTAAAACATTTACTTATAAACGATTAATCTTTTAAAAGCTTTTGGAGAGGCAGTGTTAGAACAACTGAAGTTACAGTGTCAGTAGTAGAAATCTTTGGCACACAAGACTGAGTTTTGAGACGTGAGTTGCCAGATAGCAGTCCTAGGTCACTTCTCTTCTTGATTTAGTTAGCATAAGGGATTTATGAATCAAACAAATGGTGTGAATTGCTACTGAGAATACACTGGGGCAGATAAATAAAAATGCAGATGTAGCTGTGTCTACACAGGATACAAAATTATTACGTCGAGCAAATTAACTGTAGTATAAAGAAAACTAAAGTTTTGCATACAGGAAGGATAACTGTCACTGGGAAGAAAGACTACATGTTGCTTCCTGCCAAAGCACATGTTCACTTTACCTTTGCTAGTTTCTTCATATAATGTCTTCTGATGGTAATGAATGGACAATTGTCCACTTGTGGCAACCTCTTGCTTATTTACAGATCTTTTTCAGTGTGAATCTTCAATAAATGTGATCCTAATTGGGTTAGCTGTCTGCTCTTGCTCATTTACAGTTGTGGTAGCTATACTCCGGACCACAACAGACCAACTTAGTTTCATGTCATAATACATACACAGAGAACCTCAAATTAGAATTTGTTAGATAAACCACCAGGTTTACTCCAAGATTGAATGGTAAGAGGGAGAAACGATGATGTGATGAGCCAGAGTCTTATCTAAAGGAGATCTGATAAAAGAGAAGAATACTGAACATTATGAGAAAAATAAAGATGATGCCAAATATTATTTAAAATAGATTGGTTAATGAAGACATAGGGACAAAACTGGAAACTGCATAAGAGTATTTTTCACACAAATATATTCAAGAATGCTTTGCCTCATGGTGGCCTAATGTTTGGCAATGCTAAATGGGTTTGAATATCAGATTCACCACTCACTGTGTGGAGTTTGCATGTTTTCTTTGTGTTCATGTAGATTTTCCTTGAACATTTCAGTTTTTTTTTCCAGGTTCCACAGTTGTACAGGTTAGGTTGATCAGAGTCTGTAAAAGATGGCCCAGTTTGTGTATTCAGGTGTGTGTTCTGAGATTGAGTGGCACCGCATGCTGCTGGGACAGGGTCTTGCCACCCTCCCAGTGACTCTTTATCACATTAAGCAGGTAATAAAATGGCTGGAAAATTTCACTCATAATTAAATGTGAGAAACACTTTTTCTAGGAATATAGTCCAAAATGTGAAATTTCTACTGTTTTGCACCAGACTAGATGAACAGGAATGGATACGATTCTGTTAGGCTGAAAAAGGTTTATTTAGCTGTACCCAGGGCAGGAGCCACCGTTAAGGCAAAATAGGCATCCACTTAGGTCACAGATCATAATGGGGGAGAAAACTCAGCCGCACAAGTTATCTACTGAATAGTCAGTTGGCACACTACTGAGCTTGGCCAAGGGTGCAAAATAACCTAGCACCCGTACTGGCTATACCTGCTAAGATATATCTCATTATACCCTAAAGCCAGATCCACATCATTTGTAGAACTACAATTTAATTAAAGAGAGGGTCATTCTCTGATTAGCGAAAGCTTTTTAATGGAAATTTTCATCCTTCCCTTGATGCCCTTTATTGATTAATTCAAGTATTCTCATTCCACTACCTCTTTTCCTCCTTCTCCTAGTGAAGAGAGAATTCAAAGGTGCACCATACAAGGACAGGGTGTCCTAAGGATTGGTACTGCTTCCTCTTTTTTTCTTTCTGTACACCACCTCACTCAGTCCTATCATCCAGTCCCATGGTGTTTCATATCAGTGCTATGCCAATGATTTCCAGCTGTACCTGTTGTTTCCTCCAGTGGACCACACAGTAACAGCTAGAATCTCTGCATGAGTCGCTGATGTCTCAATCTGGATGAAGGAGTAAAATCTCCAGGTCATCCTGACAAAGATGGACCTCTTTGTTATCCCAGCCAGGCCATTTACTTAATGCCCAATCTTTGTTCAGTATTGCTAACATCCTCTAAATAAGTATGCAATCTTGGGTGATGATCAGTGACTGGCTATCCTTCACTGACCATGTTGCAACTGTCTCTCTCTCATTCTTTCAGATTTATTATGTAGTACATCTGTAAAGTTAGACTGTATCTAACAATATATGCAGCAAAACTCCTGGACTTATCATGTTTGTACTACTGTAACTCTCTAATGGCAGGAGTATGTGGATGTGCTACCAAGCTGCTGTGGTTGAATCAAAATGCAGTGGCATGTATTGTGTTCCACCAGCTGAGACAGGTACATGTCAATCCCATTTTCAGGTCGCTACACTGGCTTCCTGTAGCAGCACACATTAAAGTCAAATCCTTGATGCTCAACTACAGAGTGTTCAGTGGTTCATCACCTACTGTATATATATGGAGACACTTGTGAGGTCCTAGGCTCCTTCTCTCCCTCTCAGGTCTGCAAGTGAATGATGCCTGGTGATTCCACCTCTGTTTAGCATCAAATCTCAATACAGAATGAGCTACCCATCTCAATTCAAACTCCCTCAATGTGTTTTAGAAGTGTTAGAAGACTCTTTTGTTCCAGGAATATCTGTCTAATTGATAATAGCATTGATCGGTTCATGAAACTAAGGAAATGTTCCCTAGTTTTGCATTCTATTTGTCTTATAACTCTTCACATGTGACAATCAATTTCTGAAACCTTATTCTATAGCACTTGTCCCTGATTAGTGTGCCAGACTGATGTTTACTCAATTATGTTGTCCTTAATTGGAAGTCGTTTTGGATAAGTGCATCTGCTAAGAAAATACATGTAAATGTAATGCCTCACTGCTGTTCTCCTGTCACCAAGCAATGAACAGGTACCATCACTAGCTTTCCAACAATGACAAGACCGCCTACAGTGCATAGACATATAAACTGCTCATTGAATGGTTCAAAGTCCAAATGAATTAAGGAGCTGACTGTTGAATTCTAAAGACATGGAATACATCATACACCCATTAGCATTAATGGGACTATTCAGGAAACAGTCAACTTGATTACATTCTTAGGAGTCCATAACACCTAACTTGTGAAGAAGCCCTAATTGTGCCTTAAGTTTGTAAGAATGAGACAGAATAAAAAGTCTGACAAACAACAGGAGACCATTCAATCTACCGGGCTCATTTGGATAACTATAGCAAAGGTATCCTACTATCTCATGCAGATACTTTTTAAAGGTTGTCTAGGCTTTGCTTCAGTTACACGACATGTAGTTTTTTTCTGGTTCCCAGGATTGTTTGTCTTAAGAAATTATTTCTGGCTTTACACTTAAATACACTGGTGTCCTAGAGTTCATGAATTTTGCTGGATCAACTTTATCGATGCCTCTGGGAATTTTGAAGAGCTTGATTAGGTCTTTATGCAATCTTCTCTTCTCCATACAGAACAGGTTCAATTGAATTGAAGAGAAAGTATGGCATCAGTAAAAACCTGATGCATCTGGAGATTTAGGCTGATACAGTTAATTTATAGTCTGCTCACGGATACTGGAGAAGGAATTATCCACTAAATATGATAGAAAAGACTGCAGAATAATGTTAGATATGCATGGTTAGATGTTAGTGCAAGTTTAGCTGCATATGGAAACAATGTTTGCAACTTACAAAAGAAAAAACATAATTGAAAAAAAATTTATTCAATACTGTGTTTTTGCCAATACAGAATTTTACATTCTGAAATTTCATAATGGCTTGCACAGTGGCATAGGATGGTTGTTTCTCTGGGATTGTGCCTGTCCAAGTATCTGCATGGGTTTTGTTTCATGAGCTGCATTTCTCTTTTTACAGTATCCCAAACATACCATATTGGTGACTGTAAATCATCTCTGTGTTGTTGTGTGAGTGAGTGGGCCCTACAATGGATTGAAGTCTAGTCCAGGGTTTAATGCTGCCAGGCTAGGCTCAGGTCCAGGTTTGAGAATGTGATGCCATGTTTGTAATTACTGCTCGTACATTTATTCTTTTTGGTCTTCCAGTTTTCAACCCCTTCTTAAAGATGCACAGGTTGGTTGAGAGGGTTTCTGGGAATGAATGGTTTAGCATGGATGTCACAATGGCTTAGTGTTTAGATCCCCAGCTCATAGCTCCAGGAACCTGTGTTTAGGGTCTGTTTAGAGCTGGCACATTTTTCAAGTGTCCTTAGGGATTTTCTCCCTTTTCAATCCTTATCCTAATGCCATTGAGGATGCAAGGATAACAAGCCATTGTGAGTACAGGAAGGGTTACCAGATGTGTATGTACCCAGCAAAATTGTCAGTATTAAATGAGCAATTGAAGTGTGTATATAGAAACACTCTTTCTCTCAGTGTCCAATTTAAAGGACTAGCTTAACATCAGAAGAGTTCACTTAACCCTTGTGATTTTGCTGTGTGGCAAAAACAATTCATTTATTAACTTAATTCTTTCCCTATATCCTTGCATTTATTAGTCACTGAGCACTTGAACATACCCTGGCAGCATCAGGTGTGAGCCAAGAAGGTCTGGACACAACTCCATCGCAAGCCCCCCACAGTTCCATAAATACTCACCATGGCCCAATTTAAATTAATTTACCTCTTCATATGTACATCCAAATGTTTTTGTTTTAGCAGCAGTATAAAAAATTTAGTTGTAATTTAATGGTTAAGTGACTTGCAGCTGAGCTGCTATTTAACTGTCAAAAACGTTCTGGAGCATAAACCAGTGATTGCTTTGCTGCAGTAAAGTCGATTTTAATTCTATCATCATTGATATTAAACTAAACTGTTTCACTTTGCTTTTAAATTACATCTTACAATTTTGAGTTAAAATATGCTAAATAGTCTTACAATATACAATTCTCACAATAGTTAATTTACTTGAATGAGATTAGCAACACTTAACTATAATGGAATACATAAATATCAACTTTTTATATTATAGTAAATTATATTTACACAATATAAAATGCAATGCACAAAACAACTTTTTCTTATTAAAATCTCACATCAATAACTATTTTAGCATACCTTGTTGCAATACACAATATAAGAAAAATATACTGGTTGAAAAACACTCATATTACCATATTTTCTTTTCAGAACTTAAACTTTCATCTGTCGACAATTTTGCAGAGCTGTCCATTTCACATAAATGATTCTATGTATTGCTTTTCATCCAAAATTTAAAGAGTGCAATTAATGTTGTCCAGTGAAGATGGAAACGTTGCTTTTCTAATATAGGGTGTGCTACAGTTCCACCAATATTTCTAAATAATTCAGAATAATTTACCTTCCATAACCACAAAAAAACATTCAGAACACACTGAAAAAATGTTTTGCTGACGATCTTTAAATTTTTGTTTCTCACAGTACTAAAATATGGGGGCTACATGGAAGAATGTGAAGTTTTTCTGAAAAGGGGCAGTCCCTTATTCAAATATTCTAAGTTAATGCAAATTTACTTTTCTGTACCATTGTGAATTTACGGCAATGCGACAAATACTCATTAAACAGCTTTGGATATTGAAACAGTTAATTGATATTGACAGGGAAAAAACGGCTTAAATGTGAGGTTATGTGCTCGTATCTTTTTAATAGTACTATTTTAACATTTTACAATCTGTTACAGTGAAAATATACGATTAATGCGTGTATTTGTAATAGATTTTGCTTATGGTGTATAACCGGCTGTTTTATGTTTTCTATTGACATTGTTACTTTTTGCAAAATGACAAACCTAAATCTTTACAAAGGATGACGTCTGGATTTTGAAATACTAATAATAGTTACGTGATGCAGACCAATGCATTCACCATTTTTTTTAGTGTTTTGGGGTTGGATCGATTTTCTTTTCAGCTTTACCAATACTAAAGTTACACTTCAAAAACTTTTACCATGTAGTTGTTTTAATGCGGTGCTTTCTATTTTCTCCAGGATGAAACGGGAGCAGTGCTTTCACGCTAGGTGGCGTAGTCGACTGGGTAGCAGCTGTCCTGATATAGCTGGGTGGTAATTGGAAAAAAGGTCTGCAACTGTATCTATGTGCATACGAACCATAATTATGATACGGTCAGTGACTCAAATTAATTCGAGTAGATGCAATTGGATATTTAATGGCATAAAAGAAAACGCGGTATTCTTTCATTATATGATAATAAATATGTACACAATGACCCAGGCAGTCACAGATCGCGTTACGCGATAAAGTCCTTAGGGTTGTCCCTCTCACACACTCCCTCTTTCTCGCAGATGGCCTCTGGGTTTAGACATGAAGACCACCCGTCCCTCCCTTTACAAACACAACACATTAATTCAGAATTGAATGACTGGGAGCTTTTGTTCTGCAACAAAACCGACTTACTGTGGGAAACATGGAAAAGTTCTTTACTCACATACCTTGGTGTCAATAAAACGAGCAGTACATCTGTCACAGCTGGGAGACACCTAAAAGCAGCGCCATTTATTGAACTAAAGTGACTTGGACTTACATTGAATGAGAACTACACGCACCAGTACACTATAGCTTGCATTGTTTATCTTACATTGTTGGTGCGACTTAACGGTTTTCGTTAGCCTTTACTTTTTATATGTACACGGTAGTCCATAACTGAGTGAAACCTCTTGTTTTCGCTATTTTGAAAAGGGTCATTGTTTCGTGAACCCCTAATTGATGCTGCATGCCATATAACAAACGCGTGGTTTATTGATCTAGTATTCTAAATAATCAGCGTTATCGCCATTTAAAGATAAAGTTTTTTTTTTTGTTTTTTTTTTACATTTTATCTTGCTTGAAATAAAACACCCAGGTGTGTAAAGCCTCCGCAAGGTCACATTCGCTAGCCTATTAACTATAAGCCTAAACCCCGACATGCAGTCCGCTGCCTGCTCTCTCGAGACACCTGGCATATCCGCCCCAGCACGTGTCGCCAGCCCGGACCAGTGCAGTTTCGATTACTTCGGCAGTCTCCTTTAAAGATCTCTGTCGTATTCACTGTTCGCCACGTGTTCTTTAGCTTGTTCTAAAGCTCACGCCTTTGATACAGGTCTACTTAACAGATCGTTTCGGCCTTGTTTGGTCTCACACAGGTCGCCGCCTCCACCCATCCACACGTCGTTAAGTGCTATACAGTCTGCCGCACCTGCCATTCCGACGGCAGGCTATTCCGCTTGTAACCATTCATCTTGTGCCCTCACGCGTGACAGGTTGGTTTCACAATGACAGAATTGCTTCCGAGCTGCAATACTTCACACCTAAGGTAGGGGTATAATGTTGAGTTTTGGACATAAACATCCCAGATGCGAATCCATTTTAAAACTATAGGCTGATCCTACTGGATTTACAGACTTGACACATTAGGTCCATGGCAGAAACCAGGACAGAGGCGCCAGTCCATTGTAAATCACACCCCCCACACACACCCAAGGCCAATTTATTGTCGCCAGCTCACCTAAGTGTCTGTGGGAAAGGGAAAAGACAGACGCACCTGGGAATAACATGCAAACTCCACACAGACAATAGGCCTCCACTCTGGAAAACAAGTATGCCAAAGTAGATTTTAAACCAATGCTAGGGGAACCGTTTTCAGTTCCCATAAAAACCATCGACAGGAAGATTCCAGAAAGAACCTTTATCAATAGGTGACATAATGCCAGGTTTGTGAAAAAGGACGGTTGCTGAATACAATCACGCAGGATAATTTCAGGGTCTCTTGATGTGGTTTAGCCTGCCTAGTACATACATTAAATATTTCTGCTTTTTTCATATTAGGAACCTTTTTAAAGCCTACAGTTTCAAGTGCAATTAACCCTTGTTATATCCAAATGGTTGGTTGGTTGTTAAGCAATGGTTCTATGACTCAACCCAGTAAAATGCCATTAAGGAGCCATTATTTTTTAAGAGCGTTTTGAACCTGCAGCCTCTGAGATGAGGGGGCTGCACCAATCACCGTGTCATTTTCGTATAATTTCTAAATAAGTGAATGAGCTGCCCATATATAGAATATTGATTTACGCCTTTTTCAGGATTAGGCTGAGCAGCTGGATGCTTTTGAGATCGAGAGACTCTGGCCTAATGTCTACATTCAATTGTTGAGAAAATCGTTGGTTTCGCAAGGTTGTCACAAAAGATAATTTTAAAATGCAGAATGAACTTGGTGTGGGCGGATCCAAAAATGTCGACTTGATTCTTTATAGAACAAGCCCCTATTGCCACGTCTTTACAAGGAAAGAATTATTCTTTTCACTGTGATCTTGTGTTACAGTAAAAAGGACCATCCACTAGTGCAGAAACCGAACGCTCTGCAATGTTTCATCCACAGTACTTGGATGTTTATAGGTGTAAGTCTTAATTTAACATAAAACACGCTTAATTAAATTCAAGGTCGCGAGGATAAAGGAGCGCATCTCGGTAGCGTCGGGATTAAAGCAGGATCCACCCTGGATGGGATGGGGTGCCAGACCGTTGTCAAAACCACTCACATAATCACCCACGCGATAGTCATTTAATGGGGTCAGTTTTGTTTCAAAGTCTATCGCAATCGCAAAGTTCTCTGCGCGCATTGGCAGAAGCAATAAACTTAATAAACGGACATGTCACTCAAATGCAGGATGTTAGAAAACGATCCACGAGGCAGCAAGATTACCACTGCGCCTCCCCAAAATTCATTTAGCCATTTTATAATAGGCTTTCCAAGAGCTGACAATATATTTAGCTTTTATTCCAAATCTTTTAAAACATTGATCAAGTGTATAACATCTGTTTCCAGTAGCCGAGATTTTAAAATTGTTCAACAAACAAATCAAGTGTCTTAACGTTTACGTTTCACTTAACTTGGATTTGCAATAGAATTTGTGAGCTGTGCGTGATTTTTTATGGACTGGTGCTTATCCCGGGTCTATCGGTTGTCTCCTTACGGATCTTTGCTGCCAGGACAGACATCAGCTCCCTGCGACGAGATAAACGTGTTAGAAAGTGGATGGATGAAATAATTGCTTCCAGATTATACACCCTTCTTTCTTTATCTATTCGATTCTCAGTTTTCCCATTTTCTCTTTGTATTACTGACCTGGTTTAATACTATAGAATAAAGTAGAATATATGATTAGAAATTACATTCGGAAGATCGCTTGTTTCAGATGCGCCATGGTTCAGTGTCATAACGCTAATTCCGATATTGCGAAAGGAGTTATTAAATCGACTAAAAGATCTGAATTAGTGTAAGCCCCGCAAATATGGGGTGTTCACAAGAAATTATTAAATAATTAATAAACAAGAATATTTATGTCAAACATTGGAAATATTAAAATGTGTGCTATTCTCGATCGTATAATAGTAATTAGTCATT
Source organism: Erpetoichthys calabaricus (assembly GCF_900747795.2). Classification (NCBI taxonomy): domain Eukaryota; kingdom Metazoa; phylum Chordata; class Cladistia; order Polypteriformes; family Polypteridae; genus Erpetoichthys; species Erpetoichthys calabaricus. The sequence goes on from NC_041401.2 coordinate 123,793,749, forward strand.
TTTCACCCTCTGGTAGGGGTCCATAAAGCTGGATCAAAACTCAAAAATATCACATCCATAATCACTGACTTTGAAGTATAAAACGATGTGCCACACATAGAAATTTGTCATTTAACCTTAGTGGCTCTTAGAGGACTGGAGCCACCAGTAAAGAATCAAATATCAAAAATATTACTATATTCATAATCAGCTACCTGTAAATGGCATAAAACGGCACTGCACATAACTGTATAACCGATTCCATCCATCCATTATCCAACCCGCTATATCCTAACTACAGGGTCACGGGGGTCTGCTGGAGCCAATCCCAGCCAACACAGGGCGCAGGGCAGGAAACAAACCCCGGGCAGGGCGCCAGCCCACCGCAAAGCGATTCCAGTTTTTAAAAGTTTTGTGAAAAGGAGTAACTTTGATCCATTGCATACCATTAGGTGATGGACCCCTGGGGTCGACTGATGTGGCATACACAACTCAAAAACTTCTAATCATTTTTTGCTGAAGACATCATTCAGTTTACTGTTTATCGTGTTTCACGAAACATGGGTCACAAATGGACGGAACATTTGAGCTATTTGGATATATAGGGCCATAAATAGGGGGAGACCCCAAAAAGCTTACACAACTAAACATCAAGACGACTCGAACCATAGGTCATGTGTGGGTGTTTTCTTGTAATATTGAATCAGAAGGCGCCGGACGAAAATTTGAAATGATTTCAAAGTTTCCATAAGTAATTAATTTGAACAGAATTTGCATCTAATGTATTGTTCTAAAAAGTATAATTTAATACATTTCAGAAGAAAGTATAGATGTTCTCGTAATTGAATAATGTTATATTAAACCGCCAATGGGCAGAAGGTAATTGTCACACACCACGCACACCTTAAGAAGAAATGCTTGCACTTTGCAAGTCATAAAGCCAGGTGTTTAGATTTCTGGGAGTTTTTTTTTTTTATAGTATGACGCGCGGTCTTGTCCAGATGGTCTCCCAGGATTTAAGCTTCTTTCTCCAACACTGGGAGATTAAACAGCGTCACTAACACGATGTGTAACACGACACACTCCCTTTGTACTCCCTGTTGAGACGACTGAATAAGCAGAGTGTGAGAAACTCCGGAAAAGCTCCTCACACACTTGAACTGAAAGAAACCCCCCACCCCTTTCATGCTCACAATAAACCCGATGAGGTCTCTGGGGACTTCAGCTGGAGTTTGTTTGCTGTCCATTGAATTGTCTCAGATGTGAGGTCAGGTGCAATATTAGTTATACAATTATCATTCTTAAACGATAGGAGTTGTTGTACTGTATATAAATCTTTTAGAGCTAACTGTAATTGTTATAATCAATTGTAAAAGGACAGGAATCCATCCAGTTTCAGTGAGGGCAGGACAAATCTGATCCAACGGGACACCGAAATGAATACCTGTATTGGACTGAACTGGGGCACTGGGCCTTGAGTCCTCAGTGGAATTAAAAAAGCACACTGGCAAATGAAGCAAATTGCACCCAAGAATCGAAATCGAGGAGCCAGCAGCGTCCACACGTAAAGATGTTTCTTTAATGGCACTTTATGGTTCTTTACTGGATTTTGTGGTTCCTTGTAGAGCTATTGCTTGATAAACCAGAATTTCAGTTTGAGAAAGGGCTCAATGCATATGAAGTCGGTTCTTCATGCGTTGAAAAACTCCCTAATATATAAAAAAATACATTTTTAATATATAGGCTACCTAGAAGGACACTGACAGATTAAGAAAACCTGCCTATACCTGGATGTGTTACATGTGCTGCAAGAGCGTTTTTAAAATCATGAGCCACTGGTTTATTCACAAATCTGTTACTACTCGTGGTTATTTACTATGTAGAGCCTATGGATCTAAATAAATAAAGGATAGAACCTTAATTTGGATAGGTCTTTTTGGAAACAAAAATGGTTCCTCTCTGACATCGCTCTGAAGAACTACTCTGGCACCTTTATTTTTAAGAGTGTACAGCATATCAGCACCGGGGTGCAGTCATACGGCAGGATTAATTATTCGTCCATTTTCTGAACTCGCTTATTCATTTTATATCACAACATCGTTTAACATTTCAGAAATAATTATGATAAACAGTTGATTTGAAAGGCTCGTTGTTTTTATTTAATGAATACACCGAACCTAATCGTTATCATGTGAATTGCTTCTAACATTATTGAACGTTACCATTGTTTTCTTTCTGATACATTACATATATTTCTTATCCGCATATTCGTGTTGTTACCGCTCATCTTATTCCCTCCATCTAACCCTGACTCAGAAAAAGAAGTCGTTCACTTTAGTGCGCGAGTCCCAGATGTTTGACAGCAGAACGTATTTTACCTTCTGAAACACTTTAGTCTGCATGATAAATATCACGTCGGTTATCTAATTGGACATAAGATTTTTTTCCAATAAGCGACTACCATTCTAAACATTCTGCCCATCTCTTCTACAATGTCAATCAAAAAACGTTAAAAGCGTTTGGATATTGTTACTGCTTTGACTACAGCTGCCTGGAACGTAGCAAAAATATTTAACCCCTTCTATTCAAATGTCTATTTGTTGCCCGCGCTTAATATCACATAGCAAGAAACAAAGCGCCTCAGAGTCGCACATCCTCTTGATTCCGTCAAAGGCGCACTCTTCAAAGGCTTTAGTGTCCCACGTGGGCTGTCAATACAAATTAGCATTTAACAAGGCACGCTTCGCTTACTCGATTTTAGGTGCACTCCAAAGTAATGTGTGAGAAAAAGCTGAACAGCTGATTCTCAAATTAGAACCCATAATGCCTGCAACCATATGGTTATTTTCATCTGCAGTTAAAAAAAAAAAACTCAAACCAAACCAAAAATGAATATGAGAAAAATGACATTTCCCGGACAGTTTTCGAATTGGCAGAATTGTCAAGATATGCACATACATATAGACAGTTTTACAGCTCCATCTGATTTCCTGACTTCTGTTTGATGATAGGCTACGTAAATAAATTATTACATTCACTGTCGTTTATATGTAGATATAGACTAACTGCCCAACCCACGATGCCTCCAATAATTCAATAATTTGTATCTACATATAACCCCTTCAAAATAAATCAATCTTTGTTAAAACCTGTCTAACCCTGCATCATCGGGTTTAAAGCATGATCAGCCTTGACTGTTTGAGAGTTCATTGGAGTTATCAGCTCACGCGGCCCATTTGAAACAACAATTGATCCAACAGGAACTTCTTTGGAGGAGGGAACTTGAAGCAGACACGGGGGAAAATGCAAATTCCATATAGGTATAATGATAGGGTGGTGGATTTCAAGCCTGAATGTTGGATCCACGAGTTAGTGGCACTTCCCACCGCACCGCCATTGAAAAGGGGGGATGTTCGTTTACCTAAATTTGCGCTCTGTGTGGTGGTTCTTTGCTTGACCCTTCGGCCTAAAGATTTCTGACACATGGGTTCAATTCCCGAGCCAGTCATTGGCAGTAACATATTGCACGCGACAAGGCACATGGAATTCATTAAAACTGTATCCATTTTCCAAACAGATGTACAAACACTGACCTCCCGCTCTGTATGAGTGACTGGGCAAACAGAGTCAAATTGGCTTCCTACTGAGGACGTGTGCGACCCCCGAACACATAGTGGGCCAAAAAGGGTACCCATGTGTGTGGACATAAAACCCTGATATAAATACAAAAATACTGAAATTTTCCAATTGAAAACCGCATCGAGCCCAGCTCTGTACTTTTAAACCCTCTTAATATAAGCAAGGGTCGCGGCAGTCTATCTCGACAGCTATAGGTGCAAGGCGGAATCGACATAGGACTCACAGGGTATAAGCTATTTGAAATAATTGTAATAATTCGCCTTTTTAATGTGTAAAAATTAACTTTTGCAAATGCACTGTAATTTTCAAAAGTCGTATCACATGACACATCATTTCAAATTTCAAATTGATAAGCTAATGCGCGCGTCATTGAGATGGCCTGGGCCACCGACGCTCATACCCAGGGTTGGAGTTCGAGATACACAACAGCAACAACACAGGTTCAGGATTTCTGGATCCTTTACACAGCACTCCTAACCACACTGTTAAAATAATGGCACTTGTGCGGTTCCTCGCAGAACTTCGTTTTTTGACAGAGAACCTTTTATTTCTGGGTAAGATTCTTTGCATATGAAATCGGTTCTTTTTGCTTTGAAAAGGTTCATAATATGCGAACAAAACAGAAATCTTTAATGTATTGTAGGCTAACAGGACTCAACAGATCGAAAAAACTTGAACTTAGCCCGAGTTGTATGGTAGTCCTTTAAATATTGGGAACCCATTCACAAATCCACTATTCATAAAATGGAACGTAACGGTTCCAAATTATTAAAGAATCTCTCGGAACCTTAAAGTGGAAAGTCCTTTTTGGGAGCCAAACATGGTTCTCCTATGGCATCGCTCTGGAAAAAAATACCGCGCACACACATTATTTTTAAGAAAGCACGGCGCCCCGTGCCGCCCACATATTATAACAGAAGCTTATTTAAAATGTAGATCTAAATGTTAACTTTCACCTTATGAGAACTGCTTACCCTGTTTTATGACCTCATGCTTTCCAATGTATGATGAATGTGCACATGCCGACAATATTGGACGAATGACAAGCACCGACTCCGGACGGGACGGCGCCCATCTTAAAACACACACACGCACACACTTTGTTAACTTGGGGCAAGGAACTCAATAAACGCTTCTCTGTGAGACCATGTGACTTAAATGTATATTTCCAGTCCTTTTTGCATTTAATCATATTTTGCAAATGTTATTTAACCCTTTCAAATTTTACAAGGCATCCTGTGTAATACATAGATGTCAAAAATGATAGAAGTAACATGTATAATGTATCATTCTCAAACCAGCTTAATCCAATTTAGGGTCGTGCAGCATTTTGGTAATATAAATTAATTTAATGTGTCAGTGTGCTTTGTAATAATTGGACACACGAGCTTAATTGTACAGAAGATTTGCTACTATTAGGTGATTCCCCTGGCGCAGTCGCCGCAGTCGCGCACACTAATTGTCTGAGCCAGCCTGTCCCCTATGTGCTAATGTGAACGTTTTGTTAAGGCTTAGAAGATTTGATGGGTGGGAATACAGTTTGAAAAAAGATCTAACTGTGCACAGAGCACAATATAGCCAACCCCCCAAATTAAGGATTGAAAATGTTACGTTTCCCAAATCCCTAAAGGGCGACCAGGAACTGTACACTGGCCTCCTGTGTGTTAAGTGTGCAAGTACAAGCGCCCCTTTAAAGAATCTTTTTTTTCGTAATCTTCATTGTTTATTATTCTGGGAGCGCCACAATTTTCCCCAAATTTTTTTAAATATATTTTTGAATCTAAAGGTGACAAAGAGATCATCGTGAATACTTTCATGTTTAGCTTAAGAATCCTCTAAAATCGTAGCCCCGTGAAAATCTTTATATGAACAAAAGAAACAGCTCCAAACACTGCAATATTGCTACTTGTGTCGAAATCAGGACAGTTTTTTAAATTTTTTTTATCAAAAGTAGCTTTTCTTCTGTTAATTAAAATCCTTATGCAACACTGACTCAAACATAAAAAAATACATGTATCACTCAAATTCTCATTCGGTTTCAAATAAATAAATAAATAAATATCAACACTGCTACTTGAAACTTGTCAAGAAATGCAAAGTTCAGAAGCTCCGCGCGCTCAGATCAGCCGCTGGACAGGAGCAATTCCCCCAGGGCGAAGGATGGCAGGTTTATCGCCAGTCGCCTCTGAAGGGGGCGGGGCTAGCAAAGCCCCGGGGTTTCCCACGCCGCTCTCCCGCTTTTACAAGCCCTGAACAGCAGGTAGAGCGGGTGCAGCGAAGAAGAAGAGGAGGAGTGTCGGCTTGTTCCCAGGACCCTGCCTGGCAGCACGCGTGCGAGAGTTCCTAGTACTTTTGAGAAGATTCTGACTGGTTGTAGTGCGACGTTTAGTAATTATTGGCGCATGTTTCTTTATACCACAGGTGCAAAGGCTTTGTAGCGTAAGCGTTAAGTGGTTCGCGTTGTATTTAACAGCGTATTTATTAAAAGAATGTCTCAGTGAAATAAGTTTTAATACGCTATACTGTAACAGTGTATGTATTATTTAATGCGATATATATTACAACAACGTATCAATTCAAAGAATGTCTCAGTGAAATATGCATTTTTGATCAATTATCTTTAATACAAATGACGACACTGTCGTAACGACTGAAAATCACGTCGCGTTCCTAGGAAGATAGCTAAACCCTATTTCAAATAAATGGGTATTAACATATAATATCGTGAATTTAGGATATAGCTATATATATTTTTTCACTTTAGTTTCAGAAACTGTTCATTTTCAAAGACATAGTGTAGAGTTTTACAATCTCCTGCAATTGAAAACTCCAAATGTGACAGGCTGTGAAAAGGTGCGGTCTGTGTCTTACTGAGCCCTGCAATGGAGTGCGCCCTGTCCAGGGTTTGTTCCTGCCTTGAACCCTGAGTTACGGAGATGTGCTCCAAACTCCAGTCACTCTTATTTGAAAACTGCTGGATGGATTTTAAATGCAGTATACGTTACACTCTTACTTCCAAAAGTAAACATTTCTTTAGACTTTTCGTTTTATTCAAACACTCCAATGTGCTGTTCTTCTAATAATCTAAAGGAAGTTAATTGCCATATGTTTGCCTGGCAGTAATAAAAGAACGTTAATTTTTGTTTGCATAAGTACATATAAAAGTAAATAGTGCTTAGTGCCTCACAGCTCCAGCAGTGTGTGTTTAATTATGACCCTTGTCATTGTATGTATCGAGCTTGCAAGTACTCTCCTTGCCAGAAGGGAGATTTCTTTCAGGTTTTACGCCCACGTATCAAATAAGTTAATTTTATTCAGTGGTGGCTCCTAATGGACATAGTACCAATCTAACATGCACAGTGGGTTGTAAATCAAAGCCACTGTAGAAAATAGATACACGGAGAGGATGTACAAAATCCAATCAATGACCAGATCAGAATTCAAACACAAGTTCTTTGGCCTTCATACCAATATTATTTATCCATCCATATGGCCACCCATTTTATGACTCTGCTTAACTCAATTTCAAAGTCACAAGAGTCGGGCATCACCGAGGGCAATGTATGGGAAACAGTTAGGGACACCAGTTCTTCGCACCTGCTCACATGTTATGCACTTAACTTGGCCAAATTTAGTGTTATTAGCCAACATTGCACCTCTTTTGAACATAGAAGGATAACTGTAGTGCAAACGTCCCCATAGACAGGGAAGCCTGATGGCAGCTGGACTGTTAAATACATAAAATCTTCCAATCACCCAAAACAAAGGGTTTGCCACCTTGATTACCTGTTCAGTGTATTACAAAAGTTTGTTAATGAATTCATGCATCAGCTTTTGAACCATCTGCATTAAACAGTGTGTGATGCTCTTTGAAGAAATATGGTGTCACCCACAGCAACCTTAATGTATTTATTATCCTTACTTTCCCCACAAACACATTAAAAATGGTTGTGAAAACGTACCAATAAAATGCACAAAAATCAAAATATTATTGCAATATTTTATTTTTTCCCCACTTGAAAAAAATTACCAAAATCCATTCACAATGTAATCACATGCTGAGAGACCTGTTCAAAAATAACAGTTGTTCCCATATGTAATTTCAATTAAACATTCATCAGGTACATATGATTATTTAAAATATACAATTTGATTGTTAATTTGCTCATCTTTCAGATACTGTAGATACAGACTAGAAATCTTCAATATGAAGACACAAGAAAGGAGAATAGTAGTATTTAAAAAGCAGACCCCCTTCCCAACCCCAAAGGGAAAACAAAATGCTGCATCCAAATGCACACTTATATACAAATTTTGTATGCTAAAACATATTACTCATTTCTTTATGAAGCAGAATGGAGTAACAACAAGCAATATTAAATACAAAAGTTCATTTGCAAACAAATAACATCTTCAAAATGTGCTTGAAAATAAGCAACTTCTCTTCATTGAAGGAAAACCGTGGCCACCAATTTTTAAACCTGAAGGCTTCTCACTTGTAATATACATGTACAGCACAAATTCCACCCCTTCAATATGAAGGCAACTATAGATTCTCAAAGGTAGAGTACATATAAGAGTCTGAGGTGACCTTCTTAGCTGCTCTGCCAAGGCCGCCAGAGCGCACCTTGCGGATCAGGTCGTTCTTGCTTTGGAGAGGATGTCGCAGTCGGGCAGCAGGGCACTTCGGCTGCTTTTGGAATTCCACTGAAGTAATTGATCAGCTGGACTTGTGCATCTTTGTGAGGCGAACATAAGGACAAGAAATGTAGGGTCTCCTGAAGACATCTGGAGTAGCCCCGATCATAGTCCACCTGTGGCCTCATCTGCTGCTTCAAGAAATTCACGGTCATCTCCAGAACATCAGCTTTCTCGAGCTTCGAGTTGGGCTCGTGTTTCTGGAACTCCTTCTCTAGCAGAGCTTTTAGCTGCTCGATGCTGCTATTGATGCGATCTCTTCGCAGTTTCTCCACCAGAGGTTTCCTTAACTGTAAAGAATTAAAAAATAACGGCAATTAGAGCACATCCTTCCATTATTTATATTTGCAAGAAAAGAGCGATCTACGGTGCTGAACCGTGCCGGACTCAATACTTACTTTTTTGTCAGCGCTCGTGAGCTGGCAAGAGAAAGGTTGGTTGCTGAGAGCGTAAGGAGCCATAGTGGGTACTCAAACTTGTCTGACTCTTCGGCGTGCTCTGCTGCTGTATTTGTAGCTGTTGATTTGCATTACAATTCCTGAGTGCTGCTCTCAGCCAGGGTTCCCACACTCCGGAGCCAATCAGCGGCGTCGGACAGACAATAGGAGAAACATCAATTACTGCACGCTTAACTGCCATCAATAAAAAGAGGCCCCCGGGGTTATCAGATAGACAATCAACAGCGCGATTTTTGCTAACCTGGGAAAGTCCCTCCCACCGCAACCCACACCTGTTGCTGGTGCCGCGAAATTAAATATAGCGCCATGTCGTTACAGAACGAAAAGCACAGACAATGACTATCTGACACGGTTACCTGGAAGCTTCCGATAACAAAGCAAACAAAAAAAGAAGGTGTGTTTTATTGACCTAACAAATACACACGGATGCAGGCTGTCTTTTTGGATCAGTTAGGTTCATGGAGTATACAGGTGGCAGCTACGTATCCCGCTCAGATCTTAAAAGAAATTCGCATGACTTGGAGAACATTTGAGCGTCCCGAAAAAAATCGTATTAAACAGCTCGGCTTTAAAGGATTACTTATACTTGTATCTGAATCGGTATTAACTTAAAAGAATGATTTCCGTTCGGGACAACTTGAACCTTGTAAAAGTACAAAATAGATAAGAATATAAAAGAATAATTGACTGTATACAAAACGAAATTAATCAATTCGTGTGTATTGATCTGAAAGTGTGCACTCAAATGCCAAAATGTGAAAAAGATTAAATGCTGACTTATTGAAACAATCCCCTCATATTGTCCAAACCCATGATAGTTTAAAAACCACACTTTATTTATAAGCGTGGTAAGATCTAATACAAAAAATAATTTGATTCCGATCACTTGCGTTTTGTTCTGCCGTGGCCTCCAGTCCAGGGCAGGTATGTCTTCCAGCTGGAGTAAACAGAGGAGGCGCTTCCAGGAACTGGATGGTAGTACGGATTAATTTTAACGAATGGCACACCTTTGAAGCCCTAACCTGAGACCTTGAAATTTTATAAAATGGATCAAAATGATTTTACGTTAAAAAGTGCATGCACGTTTAATGTATCTCTGATTTTTGAAGCGCGTATTCAAATACAAATTCGCGGGGTCGCACCCTTATAAACAGGTTATTAAGATCGCAAATATTTTATTTTGATGATGGTCTGAGTACATATGTATGGTGCAGCAAGGTGTCATCTTAAAATATCATAGTGTCAGATTTGTTACCAGATAATGTTCTTTTTCTACATATTGTATACGATATATCCTAAGAAACTATAGGTCTCTGGTGCAAAAGTTGGAAGCAAAATGTTTTTTCAGAGTGATGCTATAGGGGAAATATTTTTGGTCCCCTGAACAACCATAAGAACGTTCCAAAAAGAAACTTTACTGAACTGATCCTCCACAACAGGTTGAGTTCCCGATTTCCAAAGGGCTCTTGCTGCATACAATAACACAAATCAAGAACTCCATCTGTCATATCGGCTATACCGTACATTAAAGGTTTTGGTTTGTCACTTTTCAAAGCCCACATCAGCAGAAAATGCTGGTTCTTTGTCAAGAAATGGTTTTGCGAGGAACTACACAACCCAATAAAGGACCATGTAAGAGACATTATTTTTGTAAGGGTGCCAGCATGTGATGTCGGGTGTCTCCCATGGTTTTTCTTTTTATTTTATGTAACCCGAACAGAGATACACATAACCTAGAATATAAATAAATCTTATAGAGTGCAAACTTTACTTGCATAATGTGCCAGGAAGGTTGGACTGTGGACCCAGTGTTTGCAGGTATGTATACCTCTATATTCTCATCACTTTCATTTGTTCAACTCGTGGGCTTGAAAGCGCCTAGGGATTGTGTGCACTGTAAATATAAGGTGAGTGTCAATAAATATGAGTCGAAATGAATATGGCGCTATATTCCTGGGAGTGATCCTTGAGCTGTAGGGAGTCGCAGATAAAACACACACGTGGACTCACCGAGCGTGAGAATATCCGAGTACCCCAGGAAAGGGCATGACGCGCTCGCCAGTGCCCCCCTCCCTCTCAGCCCGCCCCCTTACCACTAGGCACAGATGCTGCTATTGAGCACGGCCTCTCTATCAAAGGCGACTTTCCAATCTCATCACAAAAGACACGCTTCCTTTGTACAGGTCCCTGAGAAAACTGACCAGTGAAAGCGTGCGGAGTGTGAGAACCTCTTTCAGGTCACTCTTTAATGACATCCACTTTTATAAACGCGCAGTCAGCTCGTTTCGCACGGGCGTGTTGAACCCCATGGTTCTGCCACCTCTGAATGGGATTCCCTGAACGCCGCACCACGGGCCAACTTTCAGACAATATTTGACTTTTCTCAGTTATTTTTGACACTTAGCTATCACAGTTAAAGAATACAAGAGAAATGTAAAGACTAATTGCCGATAATACCATCGTTATAGTTTTAAAGTATGAAACATAAATTGGATTATGGTTTAAAAGATAACAGTTTTTGGAATTAATGCTATAGGCAACACACAACCAATTTTATTTATAAAACACATTTAAAAGTAACATCGGGTTGACAAAAGTTCGTTGCATGCGAGATAAAAGGGGAGGAAAAGGACAATAAAGTTACGAGTCATATAATCCTTAGCACGTAAGACATACAACATGGGCACACTTCTAAAAAATAAAGGTACCAAAGTGAAACCACCTGATTTAAGAAAGAAACTTTTTATTAAATCAACTCTTTCATAATTGAATAAATGATAACAGATTTGTTCAGTACTAGTGGGTTCCTTGTTTTAAAAGGACTCTTGCTGTGTAACACGGGGTTAGTTCAGATTTTCTCGATCAGTTCTTATTCATAAAACAGACATTGCTTGTCCCTTTACAAGTGAATTCAATAAAAGAGTTTCTGCTTAATGTATACTGGAAAAAATGTGTCTGCAATGCATACATTCTAAAGGTAAAGGAAAATGTTAAAACGAATAAGTTTCTTAATACTAACTCAATTAAAAATCTAAAGCTAAGCCTTAATTAATGAATTCACTCAACATATGCAGAATGTTTATTAGAATCAGTATACTTAATAAGCAACACCAAATTGGAGTTACAAAATAATGAGCACACAAAACTTTCTTTTAATTTTAATATTTACTTTTAACATCTGTCTTGTACGGATTACAAAATTAGTTATAAATATGTGTAATGATTCCTACACTTAATTTTATTCCGTTGATTTTTGTATAATCTTGGATCAAATTGCTATGCTATATTGGAAAAAAAGAAAAAGATGCTTTTGTGATGTAGGGTTTGGCAAAAAAGTATCAGTTTCCACAGCCACACAAATTTCACAGCATCTGGGAAAAAATCTATTTACTAATAGTCTTTAACTTTCTTTCCAACTGTACAAGGTGTGCATCCTTATGAACACGCCGCAAGCTGGTCAAGAAAAGGGGAGGTCCTTTATGCAAAATATCATACTTTATGCAAATATAGGATAGTAACGCGCCTTGAGCATAGGAAAGGCGCTACATAAATAAAAATGATTAGTATCATTAGTATTAGTATTAATGTACATAAAGCTTCTTTTTAAAAGTTAAATTTACTTAAATGAGATGTATAAAGTAAACATCCCCATTAGTTCATTTTTTGAGTTAGTGAGTGTGGCAACGCAAATCATATAAAAATTTCATATTTTCTAGTAAACACTGATACCTTTGGTCGAGTGTCAAGATACTTTTTCAAGGTACATAGAAAAAAACCCAAATAAATCGATTTCACAATAGAAGGTAGATTTGTGTTTAACTAAAATCTGAAGATCATTTGAAAAGTGTTATTCCTCAAGTAGTCATTTCTGAAAAAGATGTCTGCTTGCCGAAGTCGTGAAAATGGGCCTGGGTGATGAAATTCTGTCACATGATTTCATATACATCACAACTTACAAGGCTGGGCTGGGTTATCTGACCATTGACATTATGTTGAATTATTCTTTCACCTTAGGCATTTCTCTCAGTTCAGTGGTTAATCCATGTTGTGTGTTCAATATACTACTACATCTTAAGTAAGTGTGAAAAGCTTCTTTTATTGAGTAAAAGATATTGATTGTCATAAGTGATGCTTGTTGGGCTAAAGAATCGTTTTTTTCAATACTGGGTTGTTTGGTTTCTTCTAGAACCATTGCTTGACAAAGAACCATTCATTCTGGGAAAGGTTCTTTGGGCTTTGAAAAGGTTCCTAACATGTGGACAAAACAGAACTGTTTACTGTATAATAATAATGTTAATAATAATATCCATCCATCCATCCATCCATTTTCCAACCTGCTGAATCCGAACACAGGGTCACGGGGGGTCTGCTGGAGCCAATCCAGCCAACACAGGGCACAAGGCAGGAACCAATCCCGGGCAGGGTGCCAACCCACCACAGGACACACACAAACACACCCACACACCAGGGCCAATTTAGAATCGCCAATCCACCTAACCTGAATGTCTTTGGACTGTGGGAGGAAACCGGAGTGCCCGGAGGAAACCCACGCAGACACGGGGAGAACATGCAAACTCCACGCAGGAAGGACCCGGGAAGTGAACCCAGGTCTCCTAACTGCACGGCAGCGGCGCCACCGTGCTGCCCTAATAACAATATATTTTATTTATATAATGCCTTTCCCATGCTCAAGGTAGCTACCTTTCTTTATTTAAAAACAGTAATTGAAGGAGCACTTCTAACATTGAGGAGCAGGCTGTTCCACAGTTTTGGTGCAGCTCAACAAGGTGCTATATATCCCTTAAGCTGTAATCACAATCGAGACATATCTAAAAATATCTGACATAACTATTTTAATAACCTGGTGGTGCAAAACAGGGGAGCCAAGCCATTTAAAGCTTCAAAAATAAAAGATATGTTTCTAAAATGAATCCTCAACTGAACTGAATGGAAGCTAAAGTGATATGACTTCGGTGCCAGTTAATAACCTTGCCGCTGCATTCTGTACTAATTGTAGATGTAGCAAACATAATTGACTGATACAAAGAACAATAATAATCTAGGTTGTAAGATATAAATGCATGGATTACTTTGTTTAAATCAGTTAAACATTATATAGTCTTCACCTTAGAGGTTACTCTAAGATGGAAAAAGCTACCATTGATGACCTAGTTGACTTGTTTGTCAAATTTGAGGTCCAGATGAAAAATCACCCCCAGATTTGTGACCTGTGATTTGACTTCCATTGACAAGTGCCCAAGACTTTCCGAGAGCATCACAATACTAATAGGTGGGCCAGAAAATCACCTCAGATTTACTTACATTTAGTTGGAGGAAAGTATTTGCCAGCCAGCCTTTATTCTCCCAAACGTAGACAAAAATCGTCTTCAAAGAGCATTTCACAGACAAATAAAGCAATATATAATCAGCATAAAAGTGAAAGGCTGAGCATTTTGTTTGATGTAATTAAAACTTTTAAATGGCTCAACAAGCTGTATAGGCCAAATTATAAACATGTTTAAATCTTGATTCTATTTAAATCATAACATAAAAGTTCAAGTTACACCAACTCATATATTTAAGTATACCTAAACCTTTTTTGTATATTATGCTTAAAAAAAAGCATGCAATGAAATCAGTAACTCAAATTAAGTTGTGAATACACATGAGGTAATGAAAACAGTAGATATAGGTAAGTATACCTTTATGAACTTTAAGTGCACATGTAAAATAAAAAAAAAGCCTTTTTAAAATCAAACTTCACAAATATCACGACTACACTCTTAAAAATAATTAACAATTAATGGCGACATATGGTTATATACTGGGTTGTGTGGTTCTACTATCGCTTCACCAAGCACCATTTCATTCTAGGAAGTGTTCTTTACATATGAAGTTGGTTTTTGGGGTTTAAAAAACTTCCCAATATGTAAAAAAACAACTGAAATCTTTCATTTTTGGTAGGCTACCTTGCAGGACACCAACAGATTAAGAAAACCTCCTTATGTTATTACATGCAGCAATAGCCCTTTCAAAATCAAATCTGCTACCATCTATTCATGGTTATTACTTGTATGGACCTTACTTTGGATCTAAATAAATAAAGGTTCCTTCTGGAACCTTCATGTGGATGGGTCTTCTGGGAACCAAAATTGGTTTCCAGTTGGCATCGCTCTGAAGAACCATTCTGGCACTTTGATTTTTAAGAGTTTACTGGGTTGTGTTGTGTAAAACCATTGCTTGACAAAGAACCTTTTCAGCTGGTTCTTTGGACTTTGAAACATGTCCAATATGCAGACAAAACTGAAATCTCTTATGCATATAGGCTACCAGCAGGGTACTGAGTACAGTACTGTACAGTAGTCTGTGTTATTACAGTATATGCAACAAGAGTCCTTTTAAAATCAGGAACCCCTTGGTATTTCACAAATCTGTTATCTGTTTATGGTTTTTATGGAGCTTATTTATAATCTAAATCTAAGGAAATGGTTCCTTCTGGAACCTTCATTGGAGTGGTTCTTTTGGGAAGTAAAAATGGTCTCCTTATGGTAGTGGCACCTTTATTTTTAAGAGTGTCCGGTCAGGTAAAGTAGGAGTTCTAAGTGCTTTCTTAACTGCTTTCAAGTGAACCTGCTTTTTGTATACAACCAACAAATGTCAACTATAAAATATTATCATTTAAATATGGCTCTTAATAAAATCCTTAAACAGTTTGTAGATAATACCAAGATAGGTGGATGGTCTAATAATCTAGAATCCATTGAATCATTTCAGAGGGACATTAACAGCATACAGGTCTGGTCAGATTTGTGGCAGCTGAAATTTGTCAGTAAAGTTTTACCCATTGGAAGAAAAATGTAAGATTTGAAAACACAATGAGAGATCTGAAAATCTAAAGTACAGAAGGATTAAGGAATCGCAGTGGATTCAAAACCATCAACTTCCAGACAGTGTTCAGAAGCCATTAAGAAGGCAAACAGAATGTTAGGTTATGCAGCACGATGTGTGAAGTAAAAGTCTAAGGAGGTTATGCTCAAGCTTTGTAATGCACTGGTGAGGCCTCAGCTGGAGTAATGTGTGCAGTTTTGGTCTCCAGACTACAAAAAGGACAAAGCAGTGCTAGAAATGGTCCAGAGAAGAGCAACTAAAGGACTGCAGTGAATGTTTTATGAGGGAATATTCAAAGAGCTGAGACTTTTTAAAGCAAAGGGAGATTAGGAGGAGACATGGTTGAAGTGTTTAAAATTATAAAGGGAAATGGTACAGTGGATTGAGACTGTTACTTTAAAATGAGTTCAAAAAGAACATAGGGACACCGTTGGAAATTTGCTAAGGGTAAATTTTGCACACACATTAGCAGGTTTTTCTTCATACAGAGAACCATAGACACTTGAAATAAGCTTCCAAGTATTGTGGTAGACAGTAGGACTTTAGGGACTTTCAAAACTAGACTTATTTTAGAAATTTAAGAGGATAGGACTGGCATGCTATGTTGGGCTAAATGGTCTGTTCTCATCTAAATTCTAATGTTCTAATATAAAGTCTTATCACAACAAATGTATCATCTATAAACATAAAATTCCTTAAGGTGATGGCATGGTTAACATTAAAACTAATCTCTGTTCAAGAGATTAAGATACTTTCATGCAAGTATTGAAACCTACTTTTAGTTTGCCACCCTGAAGCAGCTGGCAACAGAGGTACATATGGCGGCCTATCACATTGAATTTGCTGCTTAAATAACACTTTCTATGACAAGGTTAAATACAAGTAAAGCACACTGTCTTCCAAGTGGCTACCTGAAGCTAAAATATTGCCACACGCTGGTCTCTTCAAATTTTCCACCTGCTCTCATTATAAAAATTGGGTGCCAAACTGTACATTTCTACTCAGCCACATTTTTAATTAGTTGCTAATGGAATCTAATTCTTTTGCCTGCATTTTAATTGACTTGCATTTTAACATTCAAAACCAAGAATTGTTCCTTTTTTTAAAGAAAAAAAATAAAGGTCTAACAAATATTTACCTGTTCTGGTACATGAAACATTTTGATAATATTATTAGAATAAAAAAATAGGGTTTCTGAAACTTAAAGAGCATGTAATTTACAATTTAGGCAAAATATGTTTTTTTGCATTAGAAGTTACTGGTCACTAATTAAGAAAGTGGTTTGAATGAAAACCGTGTGATCTGATTGTCACACCCCTGCACTGCACTGTGGCATGACAAGTATTATAATAATAATAATAATAATAATAATAATAATATGGACAGTAGGATCAATTACATCCAACATTTCTTTAAAGAGAAGAGTTGGGATTACATCAAAAGGGGAGGATGTGGGCTTCACACTGGATTCAGTTGTTACAAGAGAGGCAACTCAGGCCTCTTCTTCAGGCAAGGTGTAAGATGAAGAAGGGACCCGAGCTGCCTCGAAAGCTTGCATGTATTAATAAAGTATCTATCTATCTATCTATCTATCTATCTATCTATCTATCTATCTATCTATCTATCTATCTATCTATCTATCTATCTATCTATTGTAATCTTTTTAGTTAGCCAATAAAAGGTGTAATTTTTCTTGACTTTTCACTAGGAAAGAAAAGAAAACTTCTGACTTGGCCAAAGATAAAAGGGCAGTCATAGACACAGTGTGGCACTATAAAAGTGTGATGTAACATGTTCAAACTGTGAAAGACACTAGAGATAATGATTTACAGCACAACAAAGGTTGGAAGAGAAATTATATTGTCTCAGTATGAGTGTGTGCCCATCAGTTATTATCTGTCAGGGGCTGTTTACAGTATTAAGTGTCTTGTGTATGTCTTCTGCATATGCCTTTGAACACAATGCACTTAAACTTAGTTAAACTTCCATTTATGTACACAATATCCAGTGCATGTTGGTTGTGTATTCTTTGCCCGATCTCCCTGTTTCTGTGTGTATTTTCCTCCCCCATATCAATATAGAGTACATGAAGGTAATTGATGACTCTAAACTATAAGGAGAACCTGCAAGGGACTAGCGTTTTGTCCACGGCTGCTTCCTGCCTTGCACACATGACCATGAGTTATGTTAAGCAAGTTTCAAATTTTCATGTCATTTTCATTTCATGATTTTCCTTGGGGATTTGTGGCTGCAGTCTATTAGGATCAGCACTGAATGAAATGCAAGAACAAATCTTGGACAAGACACCAGTCCATTGCAGGGCAAACTCACACACACACACACCAAACACACACTAGGGCCAATTTAGCATCGTCAATTCACCTAATCAGCATGTCCTTGGACAGTGGGAGGAAACTGGACCACCACTTCAGCAACTGGAGGAAGCCCATGGAGACATGCAGAGAATATGCAAACTCCACACAGGGAAGTGAACCTAGGTCTGCTTACTGCAAGGCAGACTGCACCACTGTGCGGTTCAGGATGTTATGTTAAATTATTCTAATTATATTAGGCTCCTTTTCCTATCTCCTGGTACCAATTCATTATACACAACACACAAATGTTCCAGATGCTCAGCAAATATGGGTTCTGGTTTTATTAAACTGTTAATTCTGTTGCTTTATTTAAATATGAGAATTGTGTTTTGCTTGATAGTTATTTTCAGATAAATGGTTATCAACTTTGATCAATAAGGAATAGTATCAGAAAAAAATATGGAAATAACTATGGTCTTACAGTGTTTTACAAAACGAGTAGATTTTTTTTGACATGCATAATTTTTATATCTCATTGTTTAACATTAATAAGCAAGACAAAGCTATTCAATAGGAATAGGACAATAGGGATTCACGTTTTAAATGGTTACTTGTGACATTGTATTGTGGTTGAGATAAAGAGTAGACATATTTTCAAAATTAAAATAATTATCCTCACTCTCTCAAAATCCAAATAATCTGGGCATTGTCTTTGTTGTTCAACAACAACAACAACAACAACAATAATAATAATAGGAACCTTCCTTGGCTGATAAATACTTTTTCCATTATAGGGTCCAGGGAGCTGTCAGCAGCATGAGACACAAGGCAGAAGTTAGTTCTGGACTCTGTTAAACAGCATAACTTAGAACCTGCTGATTATTATTACCTTTATGGTGTTTGTTTATTTTGGGAGTGGTAACAAACATATAAATGAAATAGGTATTGAAAACAATGCTTCCCACAAATAATGTAAGCTTAATTTTTCCTCTCATATCTCAAAAAATGGTCAGTTTAGTTTGACTCTCAATGTTCACATGTGTGCCTGACCCGTGATGGACTGATGGTCCATATGAGCTTGCTTGCTTTCCAGTCTAACAGAATAGGAAATGGCTCATCCTGAACCTGCAAAAATAAATGCACATTTGGTTAAGAAGAAGCAAGGTGGGTAAGTGGTTTAATGGGTTTATTGTCAATGATTCAGTTGGGACCTCACAGCTTGTGAGGACTTGGTTTTAATCTAGAGCCTGACACTGTGTTTAGGGTATTTTGTTCAGTATAAAATGCTTCTACTTTCCCATCCCAAATGCATTACACGGTTATGTTGAGTGGCATCCTTAAACTGGTCCTTTGCGGGTGTGCACGTGTGTATTACCTTATGGACTGATGCCCTGTCCAGGGTGTGTTCCTGCTTTGCACCATGATAGTCCCCAACTCCTGACTTTAAGTCTGGAGACAATGCATTAGGGAATCCTAAACTGCCTTAAGCATGTTACAAATTAGTTTAAGGAGGACGATACATACAGTATGTTGGAGGCTATCATTGTAATACCTGAATCAGGACAGGAGCCAGGCTTGGGCTCAGCACACTTATATTTACCATGTCCATGTCTTGGGATAGTAGAAAAAGGAGGAATAAGCCAGAAAAATGTATATGTTCTTCTGCAGATGCAATGACAAAGCCTGCAGATAAACTGAGGGTATGCTGCTAATTATACTCATGTATAACAATAGGAGGGCTACATGGTGGCGCAGTGGTAGTGCTGCTGCCTCACAGTTAGGAGACCTGGGTTCGCTTTCTGGGTCCTCCCTGCGTGGAGTTTGCATGTTCTCCCCGTGTCTGCGTGGGTTTTCCTCTGGGCACTCCGGTTTCCTCCCACAGTCCAAAGACATGCAGGTTAGATGGATTGGCGATTGTAAATTGGCCCTAGTGTGTGCTTGGTGTGTGGGTCTGTTTGTGTGTGTCATGCGGTGGGTTGGCAGCCTGCCTGGGATTGGTTCCTGCCTTGTGCCCTGTGTTGGCTGGGATTGGCTCCAGCCAGACCCCCATGACCCTGTGGTTAGGATTCAGCGGGTTGGACAATGGATGGATGGATAACAATAGGAAAGAAGAATTACAGTGCAGCTGTGCGAGTGCCATAATTCAATGGCTTTAGAAAACAAGGCATGCATTTATATGGATGTGACTGTGAGTAAACCCATTTTATAAGGTAGTCTGGGTCCCATTTCTGGAGCCAAAGGGGTCAGTGAGGCTATCGGACTTCAGGGGCCTGGGTTTGAATCCTGCCCATGTAGAAGTTGCATGTTCTCTTCATGTGCGTTACGCTGTCCAGTTCCCTGCCATACCATGGCAGAATGGCAACTTAGCCTATGTGAGCTAGTGTACCCAACAGCAGAATGATCTCGGATCTAGTTTTCCTTTTCACTCAATCCTACATTCTTAATTGTTCTTTAATTTTTCTTAAAGGCACTTTAAAGGTGCATTACTGGGTTTGTAGTTCCTCATAGAACATCTGTTTGATAAAGACACATTCCATTTTGATGAGGGTTGTTTGGTCCTTTGGGCTTTGAAAATGTTCCATATATGTGGACAAAACAGAAGTCTCTAATGCCTAGTAGACTAGGATACTAATAAATCAAGAAAACAAACACAGTTTGTGTTATTATATGAAGCAAGAGTTCTTTTAAATTGTGAGCTAATTGGTATTGTACAAATTTATTATCATCTGTGGATATACTGAATAGTTTGGGAAAGTCTGGAAATTCCACCAAGAAAAGCCAGAAGCTATGGCTAGAGACAGGGAAGTCTGTGCTGACCTTCTTGGCCTGCTGCCACAATGACCCTCAACGGGAAAAGTAATGTGATATGATGGGATGATATTTTAGAATCTATTTATGGTTATTTTTTAAACCAGTTAGGGATCTAAATTAATAAAGGTTCTTTCTGGAATCTTTGTATGGATGGTTCCCCTATGCTTTTTTCCCTGAAAAAACCACTTTGGCACCTTTAATTTTCAGAATTTTCTGTGACTCAGTAATGAAAGAAGGTGTATTACAAAAATGGATGGGTGAATATTGTTGCATCTAAATAGTAACATATCAGATTTAGCTTATGAAGTGATAGTCAAGAAGTTGCTATGTATAAATACCACTCTCAAAACTGGTTATCAGCTGCAGCCTTAAAAAAGCATTGCTTTCTATCTTTCTCATAAAAGAAGCATAAGGGAATGATATATCTGAGACAGGTAAGTAAGACCTAAGTTTCAAGTTAAAGCAAAAACCTAAATGCTATTACTGTACTTAATATTTGTTATCACTATTCTTGATGATTAGCACAAGCAAGTAACAATTTCAGTGTACTCTTGTACATGTGACAAAATGACTCTTTGTGCAGTTCTTTATTGGCAATGCAATTCTAGCCCAGCTGTAAAGGGAACACGGCAGCCCTGGATGGGAAGCTAAGCCGTTTTAGGGCATCAGGCAAGCTAATTCCATGAGAAATTAGTCACACCACTTAAATTAAAAGGTCTGTGTTTGAGATGTGAAGGGAGACCACCACCGTGGACATTGAGATAATATCATAATGCCATAGGCACAGTGCTTATACCATTTTTGAAACCCATCCCTGGAGCTGTGAAACACCAGCCCAGACCACAACCCCACCATTATAAATGTTAAGATTCCATATCTTCCCATTACCTCTACCTTTCATTAAAGTTAATTAATTGCCTTGTATTTAAATCATAAATAAAGAAGAGCCCAAGGAATGTCAATATTAAACTTTGAATAGTTGTTGCGGGCCTAATTAATGTCTATCCTCCAAACCAAGCCTCTACACACATAGGTTATATAGAATTGGAAGGTTGAATAAGAGATTGCTTAGAGCTGGAACTCTCTAAAAAGAAACAAATAAGCTGCATGGCCCCCTTTGTTTCAAAAGGTATGTATTATTAAATATGAAGGCTTAGATAAGTAAAACCACCATTCTTTTGGACTTTGCAATAAACACACTTGTAGAGATTATTGGGTTAAACACCAAATGACTCTTAATCTTTTGGAAGAGATTAATGTTAAAAAAAATATTGAATACACAGACTGAGTATCATCTGAAAATATTTATTACAAGAATATCATAAAACAATATTTCACAAACTGCTAGCTTTTCCAAAAAATGGAAAAATATTCAGTAATCACTAAGATTTACTTGGTGTGCCAGATCCCCAGCATAGCTAATGTGCCTGGTTGTCACCTTTGGCATTGCAAAACAGGTCCCATTGGAACAAAACTTTAACCATTCCTCTAATATTTTATTACTAGGCCAATCATATTTGAGGCCATCGCCTTTACAAAAGACAACAGTTATTCTTTAAAATAAAGTCACCTAACTTTCTTCATAAAGAGTCCACATTTTGGAGAGCTTTTCTCCTACTAAAGTCCAAATCTTATCTGCTCATGGCAGAATGCAAATAATGATACAAAGCAGAAAAAGTATAGCTATAGTAACAGTTATCATGCCACTTCACTGAAGCGATATTATAACAAAAGCACTTGGATGCCTTCTAAAAAGTAATATCAAAGCACAATGTCCATCTGTTCAACAGGAAGGCCACCAAGACTTTGCAAATAAGCAGTCCTTCAGGTGTTGCTCTGTAGCAATAGTGTTTTTGGTTTATGCACTTTTCTTTAGAGACTTTGCCAGGGTCTCCACAGCGTGGTGGGCACCTCAGAAGGCTCCTGCTTGTGGACAGTGTACACAGCTGGGCAGCTGGGTGTATCAGCAACTTTGGGGCTTCCATTAAAATGCCGGATCAGTCGAGCTCCTGCCTCTTTATGAGGAGCACACAGCGACAAGTACTGCAGGGTCTCCTGCAGACATCTGGAGTAGCCCCGATCATAGTCCACCTGTGGCCTCATCTGCTGCTTCAGGAAATTCACGGTCATCTCCAGAACATCAGCCTTCTCGAGCTTCGAGTTGGGTTCATTTTTCTGGAACTCCTTCTCTAGCAGAGACTTTAGCTGCTCGATGCTGCTGTTGATGCGATCTCTTCGCATCTTCTCGACCAGAGGTTTCCTCAGCTAAAAAATACAAACAGGAAGTGCGATTAGTGAGCTGAACATAAAATGGCATTTGCACAACTAGTGTAAACAGCATTACAGTAATTCATAGTCAGAGAGTTCACCGTGTAGAAAATACTTACTTTATTTTTTTCTTTATTTGTCAGCTGAAGGTTATATTCGTGGTTGAAGTTGCAAGGTGCCATTGTGTCTTGATTGTTTCAGGAATTGCTTTCTCTGAGAGCGAGAGCGGCTTCTGAGGAGGGCAGCACTCCTCTGGTATTTATAGAGCTCAATTTACATTAGAATGCATGAGTCCTCTGCTTAGTTAGGTTTCCCACACTCGAAAGCCAATCAGAGATTGCCTCGAGACAAAAGAAAAAAGATAAACGACTGCATGGTTAAGTGATTGCGCGCTGTCTGTTAAGAAGAACGTCCCAAACAAAAGAGACAGCGTGATCTCAACTTTATAACCTGGGAAAGTTCCTCCCACAATGAAACCGGCTTATCTTCCCGTGCTAATATCACACACTTCAGATAGTTCAGCAGATAAGAGCACATGCGCACAAACAGGCACGAGATTCAGCTGCTGGCGATAAGGCTGCTGCGATATTCATCATTTTCGCGAGCGCGTGTGTTTCTTAAACTAAGACCAATACAACAGTATGTAGTCGTAAAAGCCTATCGGAGCACAATGTGAACAAACGCATGTGAACAGTACATTTAAAAGTAAAATGCATACCCAATCAGAAAAAAACGAATTAAAAAAATAGCATGCACTAAATATTCTATATTAGTATACACAGTCCAAGTTTCACGTAAAAATACATTGAAATGGCTCGGTTCAGAGTAGCATTATATCACTTTCAATTTTATTATCATTATCAATATTAAACCGACAAAAAAAGGATTTTGGAGATTGTGCTTTAGTTTTTGCAGTTGAAATGCATTTGTTTATTAATTTAAAAACGCGCACTGAACTGTACCCGGACTAATTTCTCTTTGACAGAATCTTGAATATCAGCAGCTCGTTCCGTGGCATTGTAAGTTACTTGAAGATTCATTTAATGAATTCGCTGTTTGGGACGAAATATATATTTCAGTACTGAGACTTCATAAAGAGAGGGTAAGCCTAAAACCGTTTAAAAAATCTGGGAGAGCTGAGTTGCACGCATACGGCTATTACTATTCTAATGGAGTTGTCTATTAATGGAAAGAAAGAAAGAAAGAAAGAAAGAAAGAAAGAAAGAAAGAAAGAAAGAAAGAAAGAAAGAAAGAAAGCCCGGCTACTTTTTTTTGAGAGGTGAAGCCTGCAACGTGGGATGTCTCTGTTAAGTTTAAAAGACTTGTTATTTGTTTACAAGGTTCACACGACCCTAAGGGGACAAGCTGCTCTCCTTGTTTTAAGCTTTTTCTTTTCCTGTAATGCATACCTTCGCTAACAGGCACACACACCCTCGATTTAGCAGACAGATGTCCCCATTGGGAATGTCACGTTAAAAGGCAACTGTCAAGCTCTCATACAAAAGGCACACGTCTTTTGTTGCGGCTTCCTGAGAAAAGCGGATAATGAATGGGTGAGAAGTGTGTGAAAGTAGGCATGCCTACAACTCACACGTCCCCAGGTCGTGAGTACACACTTCGCAAGGCGTTGTTTGTGTGACGTGGTGATCTGAGAGCCTGCGAATTCACCGCCCAAAGCAAACATGACGAAACCGGTCCTTTGCACATAATCAATAGAAGCACGACATTGTCCCTTTAAAGACCCCCCTTTTTTATGTTAAAAACGAGTTAGGACATGAATCGGACTTTGGGACGGATTCACAGTTGGCGCCTTCTTCTTGCTTGCTGGCACAGTGAGCTGTGCTGACTTTAAGCCACAAGACGTCATTAGCGCCGCGTGTATTCTTAACATTACTTTCGTAAACCCGCAGTTCATAGTCGCAGGGACTCGTCCCGGGTACACTGGGTACAGTGCAGGTACAGGATACACCCCCAACAAGGAGCATGCCCTTCACAGTGGGCACACACGCCCACTCAGGACCAGTCTGGAGTCACTAAGTGAGTCTGCCTGCGTGTCTTTGAGGATGTGGGAGGAAAACTGGAATGCCCGCATGAAGACTCACGTATACACGAGGAACACGTGCAAACTAAACGAAACAATCCTTCTCATTATAAAATAGTTAAAAAAAAAGGTTTTCTCTATTCGAGTAAAGCATCTTTGCGGCTTACGGGCATGTTCCTTTAATTTGACACACTAATTGCTAGTTTTCTTTGCGCTCCTCTAAATTAACTTTTCCCTAGTCAAAAAGGAAGATAACTCCGACCAGCAACACGGACACCACTAACGTCCATCGGGTTTAAACTTCTCTTCTCCAAGTTTACGATCGAGAGAAGTAAGACAATACCTCCCAACAATAACGCATAAATAGAATGGTGGCTTTCAAATGGTAGGACTGAGTGTGTGCCTGTATACCTTCTGATTTTATTTTCAGACTGGCACTGTCATTGTTGGTTTCCGGGGACTCCAGTGTGTCACGTAATAATGCAGGTTACCTAAAGCAGCAGGTGTCTCATTCTTAAAAATGAAGGTGCAGTGGTCCTTCAGAGGGATAGTACAGGAATCGTTTTGACTCCCCCCCAAAAAAATCTACATGAAGGTTTCAGAAGGAACACTTAAGATCCGTTATTAGATCTGTAACAGGTTCCATAAATAACCAGTAATAGATGATAACAGATTTGTGAAAAGCCTGTATGTTAGAAGGTATATAAGGTGTATATTGAGGTTGAGTCCACATTAGGAGCCTTTTGGAAGCCCAAATAACCAATTTCATACTCAACAAACCCTTCCCAAAATGAAATGGCTCTTTGTCAAGCAATTGTTCTAGGAGCAGGAAAGTCTTAACGTATGGGCACAATGGGCACTGGCCAGGGGCCCCTGGAGCAGAGGGGTCCACGATGTTCCTGATGCCTATGTACGTTTCTGTTTTTCTAACAAAACAGGGGCCCCAGCGGACTGCTTTGCCCAGGGAGCCTAAGATGACGTTAAGACGGCCCTGTCAGGAACTGCACAATCCAGCAAAGTTCCATTTTAGAACCATTATTGATAAGAGAGTATATTGTTAAACCTTGAGGCTTAAGTGTATCTTAGCTTTGTGAATTTTATTTTTGTTTATAACTTGATACTCTGTGATAACCTAGTCAGATAGATGACAATATATATGAACTATTTCAGTAAATTGTGACCACATTTAAAGCAAACAGTAACTCTACAGGTTTAAGTGCATTAAATGTGTGTTCAGGCTGTTCTTTTGCTGCCCAGCACATGGCTACATCTGCCTGTGCTACTAATGACCTTTAAATATTCTATAGAGGACATGGTACACTTCTGTTACTTCTGGAGTCAAAGGCTACAATAAATCTCCAGGCCATTGTGAAACAATTAATGCTGGTAGCCCCTGTACATTTTGTTTTTGACCATTGCTCTTTCCTGAAGTCCTAACACTCAGAACTGCTTCTTGGCTGACTTCCATATGTACCCAGCTAAATGCAGTGGTCCTCCTGTGGTATTAATTGTATATGAAAGAAGTTTCTCTGGTGACCAAATATAAGTTGGATACAAATTTCAAGGACCTGCAAGGAAGGAAGTACATTCCAGAGTGAATCATATGCACCCATGTAAAGAAAAGAAATTGTGAAAGATGAATTGAATAAAAAAAAAATCAGAAATAGGATATATTATATCATATCCATCCATTATCCAACCCACTATATTATAACTTCAGGGTCACGGGGGTCTGCTGGAGCCAATCCCAGCCAGCACAGGGTGCAAGGCAGGAAACAAACCCGGGCAGGGCAGCAGCCCACTGCAGGGCACACACACACACAAACTAGGGACAATTCAGGTTCCTCAATGCACCTAACCTGCATGTCTTTGGATTGTGGGAGGAAACCCACGCAGACACAGACAGAACATGCAAACTCCATGCAGGGAGGACCCGGGAAGCAAACCCAGGTCTCCTAACTGTGAGGCAGCAGCACTGCCACTGCGCCACTGTACCGCCTATATTATATTATATTATATTATATTATATTATATTATCCATCCATCCATCCATTTTCCAACCCGCTGAATCCGAACACAGGGTCACGGGGGTCTGCTGGAGCCAATCCCAGCCAACACAGGGCACAAGGCAGGGAACCAATCTGGGCAGGGTGCCAACCCACCGCAGGACACACACAAACACACCCACACACCAAGCACACACTAGGGCCAATTTAGAATCGCCAATCCACCTAACCTGCATGTCTTTGGACTGTGGGAGGAAACCGGAGCACCCGGAGGAAACCCACGCAGACACGGGGAGAACATGCAAACTCCACGCAGGGAGGACCCGGGAAGCGAACCCGGGTCCCCAGGTCTCCCAACTGCGAGGCAGCAGCGCTACCCACTGCGCCACCGTGCCGCCCTATATTATATTATATTATATTATATTATATTATATTATATTATATTATATTATATTATATTATATTATATTATATTATAGTGTCAGGCACTATAGGCATCTTACTTCTTACTAATCAAAACATCTAGTGATGTTGTCTGCTCATTCATGGCATTGTGTCCCTTGTAGTTTAACATTGAGATCAATCCATTTTGGTGGCCATTCCAGCAGCATTTTGTACAAGGCTGGAACCAACCGAGAGTAGGGTGCCATGTCAGGACCCACTTCCTTACATGCCAACTCACATAATACACAATTAGGAATCACCATTCACATATTTAGGATGCAGGAGTTGAATCAGACATCAGGAAAAACTCATACAGATATGAGGAGAACATGCAAACTCCACACAGCCAGCAAACAAATATGAAATTTCAACTCAGGATATTGGATATTGCAGCTCCCTGGCAGGAGAATATTCTGCTGATGGCAGCACAAGGGTGGCTAATGCTGGCTTATATTTTAACAGGGTTGTATTCATGGGTGATATCAGCTGAATGTTTAGTTGTCATATCTCCTCAATATCTAAGACCTGATTTCTTCACTATGCAATATGGGAAAGAGCGTCATTCATTTGTATCAAGCAAAAGTGACTGCATACAGCAAAGTCTTAGTGTGAGTTTTTTTTTTATATAAATATTTTAGGATTACTTTACATTAATTTCAAAATACTGAAGCAAGGTCTATAACTGAAACTAACAAGTATGGCTATTTAACAGTTTTCAGACCTCTACATTTGTTTTAAAGGTAATACTAAATTCCTTTTTGTGAGATAGAAACTTGTGAATGGCTTTGTTCAATATTACTTTACAGACCATATTATTACCTATACTCCAGAGTTTAAACTGTGATCATGAAATGTAGTTCTCCATAAAATTCCCAGTATAAATGTTTAAAAACGTATGCCTTTGATAGAACTTTTCATGGTGAGGCCCCCAATACAATGAACTTCTTACTATTAGAGGTGTCCAGTCTGACTCAGCATTTTCATTAAGGCTGAAGACCTTTACTAGAGAATGCTCATGTTAGAGCTGCAATGCGATAGGACATGCATTCTTTCACACCGTCACTGTGGTCCTGCTGAATATAGCACATTGGGAATGTGAGGCTGACCTTTCTTCTGTTCTGCCAGAATTAGAGACTACAGCCATTTACTTGAATGTTACAATAAAAAGCTTTAAGAGTCTAATGTGCAAACCAAAAACTCTCTAGACACAATGGCATATTGCATAATGTTTTATGCTTTACTGACACAACCTTCACAGTTATGAGGAGACAAAGTCAAAGGCAGTAGCATCAGACACAAGATGAAAACTGATACTGCAAGAGACCATTGCAGGGTACACTAACTCACTTAGCAAAATGGAACATAATAATAAAAGTGCAAAGTTCTTAAAGACCCCATGTCTAGTCTAGGATTTGAACCCCAAAAAACACTGCACTGTTGTGATTTACTCAATATAATTGTGTTTCATTTAAACTTGTGTTTTATTTAAATTATAAATTTGCACCGCACACAACTTGCAAATGGTTAGTGTGTAATATAAAAATGAACTGATTTACCAATGGAGCAAAGAAAAGCTTTGGATAATGATATTGACCCGAAACCACAAAAAAGGTCATTTTGTGGGCTAAGGCAAAAAAACACTCACAATTCCTGTGAAAAGCAAAAAAAAAAAGTTATTGTAGTTTAATATGATTAATTTTGATCTTGCACAGTGATCACAATAATAAGAGGTGTAAGAAACAGTCTGAATTTAACTAAATATAGAAGAAGTTAATGAGAAAACTCACTGAATGGTAAGGCTTCACCAATTCTGGGACAGACTACCAAACAAGCCTCTGTCTGTTTAGCCAGTAACGTGCATTCCAAGTTCCCGAAACCCTGAAATAGTACCAAGACCACCGGCCTTTCATTGTCAGAAATATTGACAAGTGAACAAAACTGTAATGTGTTTCACTCAGGAGCAAACAACAGCTTAGTTATTGAAGTAGACAGCTTGTACCAAAAGCCAACAGAGCTCCTCATTGCAGAAGATACATTTCAATCTGTAATGCACTCTCTAATAAAATTTCCAGTATTTGGTTGTAGGACACTGCGGTGGGCTGGCACCCTGCCCGGGGTTTGTTTCCTGCCTTGTGCCCTTTGTTGGCTGGGATTGGCTCCAGCAGACCCCCGTGACCCTGTGTTTGGATTCAGCGGGTTGGAAAATGGATGGATGGATGGAAAATGGATGGATGGATGGATGGTTGTAGGACACTGAAGTCTAGACATATTCAAGATGGAAGCAAAAGTCCTTAGAATATTGATCTGCATAAACACCCTTTCAGTAAATATACAGAGTGGCGCATAATGTTTGAACTGGATTTTAATAATTAGTTCTCCATAAAAAAGCAACACTATAAACTTAATAACTCTTAAGTTATTAAGTTGTTTGTTTTTAATGACTAAACCTATATAAACCTATACAGCTATTTCTTACAGATTTTAATATTTTGACACACTCTGGTACAAAATACTGTTAAGTCTAAAATCTGAAAATACAATAATTTCAGTAATGTAAGTTTGTTAAAATATTCTTAACAAAGTTTAAGTACCAATCTAAAAATTCTGATGAACTAAGATTATGTAGCACCTTTACCAACAACGTTATTATAGCTTTGAATTTAATTTCATTTGATTTTGATATGTTTTGTGTGTAATTAATTCCAAAAATATAATGGTTTGCATTTTGTGGAAAATGCTTAACAAAGTATAAAGAACACTATAAACACCTGTAATATCTAAAATTCTAAACGAAGGACATTCAAGAAGTTTCCACGCTTTTTTTTAAACTCTATTTATTAAGAATTTCAAAAACAAATTACATTACTTTTTAACATAGTCACCTTCATTTGTGAAGCAATTTTCTCAACGTCGTACCAACTTTTTAATGCCTAATTACTGCTCCCTCCTGCCTTCATGTTTCCAATGAAAATATGAAAGTATGGAAATTTTTTGAATGTTCCTTGTACTAGATAGATAGATAGATAGATAGATAGATAGATAGATAGATAGATAGATAGATAGATATGCACACACTTTTTTCTTTGTAGAGAAAAGCCAAGCAAAATGACACCTTTTATTGGCTAACTAGAAAGATTACAATATGCAAGCTTTCGAGGCAACTCAGGCCCCTTCTTCAGGCAAGATGTAATACAGAAACTGAAGTTTCCTATGTTTATATACACACTCTAGGACCCCCTGGAGGTAGTAGGAAAGGAGAGAATTAAAACAAAACTGAGTGCCATTATGAACAATGCTGAACATCCTCTCTCTGACACACTAATACTGAGAGCTTTTAGCCAACAAATCGTTCAGAGTCCTAGAGTCCTCTATCATTTCTTATTTCCCCCCCCCTTTGTTATGAGACCAGTCCTACCTGTCATTGATGTGGACCCCCAAGTACTTTTAGGAGTTGATGACCCCTACATCCACTCCTTCAATAGTGCCTGAACATAGTGGTTCTTTATTGTAGCAAGAGTCAATAATCAGTTCCTTAGTTTTGCTGATGTTAAGTTGCAAACAGTTCTTTCTGCACCTGGCTCCTATACTTTGTTTCACCAACCCCGCTTATCTGAGAATTTTTGGCAATGACATAAGCTGGTGGCACCACTTGCACTGGGCACAAAGCAGAAACAAACCCTGGACAATGGTGGACACACCCACACATGCACTAGGGCAAATTTAGCTTCACCAGTTCACCTGTGTCTTTGGATGGAGGGAGCCAGAGGAAACCCACCCAGGGAGAATATGCACAATCCAAAATCAGAATAATCTAAAGTAACAAGATTCTGAACGGAATGACTGCTGTAACCTGTGGTATTATCAGTCTACAGCTTTGAGGCTTTCAATCCAAATACATTTGGGTTGCTATCACTCAGAACAAGAAGTGTATTGTTATAATTGAAAAGCATAAGCAAAATAAAGGACAAAATCGAATTAAGTTTTCTCAACACTGTAACACTTGTAGTCCTCCTAACTATGCAGAGCCAAATGCACTACTCTGAAGATTTCAAAGTGAACTAATTTGATTTGCAGTGTATTAGAACAGATTATTTTTAAAATGGGTAAAAACTTAAGATGGGCATCTAAATATAATTGGGTGCTTTTTTCACTTGACAAAGAACAAGTAAAGAAATGCAATATGTACTGTATATCCTACAAAAGATTTTTAGAGGTGCTTAATGGAAATGAATTTGGATTTGCAGAGGCATGGCAAAGTATATATTGTAATCGAAAAATGTAATAGTTTGGTATGTCACATTGTACAAAGTTTAGTGACTGCTATAAACTCTGTGGTTATATAACATCTGGAATTACTTTCAAAGAATTCGGCAGTTTTTTTTTCGCTTGCTTTAGTCCTTACAAAGAATCATGTTTAAAATACACATATGAATGTCAAGATCTGTTTAAAGGTCTGTCACAACCCCTGAGCCGCGCACTTACAGTGATGCCGAGATTTGAATTAAGCCGCACGCTCGTCCAACACAGCAGACACGGGCCGGGGGGTCCATCAGCTTTGGTAGAAGCGCACATGGAGGGCTCAGAACCTGGAAGAGCTCATTTTCCCGCCAAAGCCATGGTTGTGAATGGGCAGATCGTGAGAGCCAAGAATGTAATTGAGCACAAACATTAAAGTTCATTCTCACTCTCTCTCTCTCTTTCTCCTTTTCTGCGTTCCCCGAGGACCACCTGCTCACCCGTTCAAGAGTCCTTAGCGCTGCAGGCTGCTATGAGCGTGAAGGCGTAGGCTCCATTGTCACTGGGGTAGCACTTCATTGGAGGGCCACTGTGGGAATCTCTCAAAGAGCAGAGACCCACACGCATGCAGGCAGAGGTTCCTCTGGGAGATAAAAGAGGATGCCCTCCACTCTGTCCTCGCGGCCCCATGAAGTCACCACAAAGACTGAGGTCGCCGTGGGAGCGTTTTGATGTTGTTTTCGACTGTTGGGTCTACTCAGAGAAGCGATTTAGAAAACGAAGTTGAATAGCGAGTGTCCCTCAGAAGTCCCCGCGTTCCCGCTTGAAGCACTCGATAAGAAGACACCTTGAGTCACACCCGTTAACATACACAAACGAGGATGGGACTATACTGTTGTCAGCATAGATTCATGATAAATTGAGTTTCATATTTTAATGTTATTCTGTATTTTTATGTCATATCGGTGCATTTTAAGTTTCATAACAGCTAATGGGCTGTGTTCAAAATTAATAGGTCCACTAAAATGATCGAATGGTTAAAAAAACATCTGTCAACAAAACATCCCATAATATGGGGTCGCGGAAGCATCTGGAATTAGACAATAAACCAATTTGGGACGGGACGCCAGTCCATTGGTGGGTACAGTCGGCAAATTAAATGGCAAAGAATGAAAAAACACGTCATCGCTATCATCAGATTACCTGTACCTACGACAGGAATTGAAATGTTTTATAGTTTGTCGATGTGCTAAATAATAAAATTGTGAATGTTCAGGTGATTCATTGATAGATATATCAATCATAACGAGCGTGTATGCGTGTGTATGTATTTATAGGCCTTATTCATCCTGGAGGGCAGCAGTTCCCAAATACCTCTAAACAATCGCCTCTGCCCACAGAAAGCGCAGCTGGCTTCTGCCCGTGGAACAGATGCATTCTTCAAACAAGAATCCTGGAGCCCGGGCTCGTTTAATTTTCCCACACTCCTTGCATTCAGCTCGCGCACAAAAGAAGCGTGTCGTTTTCAATGCCTCATTAGCGATGCCTTTCTATTTAGCGGCCGATTCCCAGCGGACCATCTGGACGTGAGCCGCGTCACTACAAGTCCTGTCGACTGTTACCAATTGGAAGTGAGTCGCCCGTTCGGCTCCTGTGTGTGCTGATGATGTAGGAGCCAGAGGCTGGAAACGCCACCAAGCACTTCAGATCCTGCTATTAAATAGTTTTTTAATTAGCTAAACAATAGGCTAGTTACTGGTAACTAATTAAAAGGCTACTCAGTGTGGCGCATCTCTTATCTGCGCACGCTAATATTCCTTGCCTTGAAAAGCGCAGTTAACAGTCAGACCGTCAAATGCAGATATGCCATTTTGTCAATTCTTGAAATATGGTTAATAATCTTTATAAGCTTTACCGTTCTGCTTTGAACATCGTATCATAATGGCCGCTGAGTGATAGTCAATGCTTTAAATTAAATTAACTCATAGTTTGAAACGGTTTTCACTGTGGAACTGGAGGCGAGCATGCGTGTTGACAAGAGCGTTCGAGCATTCTGAATGATTTTCAGCGCGCATGACTGTTTGGATTCAAAGTTATGAATTAAAATTAAGTGTCTTTGTTTTGCATAATAAAAAGCGCGATTACGCACATCTGCCCGCACCCAACATTTCAATGACCGATTCTTTAACGTACAGATTAATATAGTAAAATAATATTGATTGTAGCTTTTTAAAAATTTTTTAATTTTCTGCAGATTAATTTGTCGTTAAAATTAAAAAGGTAGAAAAATTTCTGGATTTGAATGCATACTATGCACGAAGAACTCCTTTAATGCTTCTACGCTCTGTTTCTCGTTTTTGTTGATTATACATTTAGTATTTATTATTATGCAGTGTTGTTAATTTGATTTCATGGAAGTATATCGGTATTATTTCATTCAGGCTAACTGAAACAGGATGCTAGGAAAGAAAAGCGGCTCGTATGTGTCCATGCATTCATTTTTCTCCTTTACTGTCACGCGCT
Organism: Erpetoichthys calabaricus; assembly: GCF_900747795.2. Taxonomy (NCBI): domain Eukaryota; kingdom Metazoa; phylum Chordata; class Cladistia; order Polypteriformes; family Polypteridae; genus Erpetoichthys; species Erpetoichthys calabaricus. Next base: position 123,828,055 of record NC_041401.2, read on the forward strand.
AATGGACTCTGCTGGACTTTTACTAATGGCCAATGACTAAAACTGTTTCACAGGTACAGTTTATATAGCGCATTTCACATTGTTCTATGCCCTCGTAATATTTTATACTTTCGTTTTTTGGTTTTCACACCTGATTTAAACAATTTATGTTACAGTTTGTGAGTTTCACTAACTGACTTTTCATTAAGCGAAGTAGTAAGTAAAGTAAAGTAAATAAGTATATTTATAATTGAAATTATATCGGTAGATTTGACTTTAAAGCTCTCTGAAAAATATTAACGGATTATAATAAACAGGTTGTTCGGTTATTTAAAAAAAACAAAAATCTTATTCTTTAGTTCGACTTTTGAAAATAAATGACTTTTAATAATGTTTACTAATCCATTGCACTATCTAAGGTGTGGCTTAGTGTTTAAGGCTCAGGACTGCAACCCGAGAGGTTGTGGGTTCAAATCCTGCCAGTGTGTGCCCCTGAGAAAGTCACTTCACCTACCTGTGCTCTAATTGGAAGAAAGAAAAGAGATGTAACCAATTGTATCTCAAATGCTCTAAGTCGATTTGGATAAAGGCGTTCAGCCAAATAAATAAAAGCGTAAAGTATAATTGCTAGTTTTAAATGTGTGTTTACAGACATAGAATAGTGACCTATTTTAGTATTCCTTGCGCCACAATGAAATTTGCAATGAACGATGATAAGAATGAATCCTGCAAGTCACGGAGGCGTGGAATGATGAATAGCTTATTGATCTGATCTGTAGCTAAACAAATTTTTATTAAAAATAAACCCGTACGTATGTCAGCCGTAAATTCCAGTTCCAGAGCCAAAAAAAAAGACATGCGACAATGTCTCGAATTTTTGAATGGCAGAGTATACGAATTGAAAATTGTATCCACCTCTGCATTACCCCAGTACAGGGTTACAGGTACTCTGCAAGAAACCCGGCAAGAAGGCAAGCTGCACACACCGTAAAGTAATGCGAGTAAACGTCGCATTTTATTTTCAAGTTTATAAAATAAGTAATGCTTCAAATTGTTATATTTCAGGGGTTATCATTCATGTGTATTTTAAAGAATCGCTTGGGGAAGGTGAATAAAAGAGCGTTTGATCTCTTTAGCGAGAAAAGGCTCAGCGCCTTCTTCAAATCCTCTTAGGACTGGAGGTTAGGCTGCACATTTTCAGGTCTTTTGAAGTGGACAAGAACTTTTGTATTTTTTCCCGCCTTTACTGCTGTTTTGATAAAAGAGGCACAAGGGCAGGAGTACTGTCACAGGTAGGGGGGCGGTTAATGGGCAAATTCCTTTTTTTTTTTTTTTTTTACCATTTTCCCACATTCTGCCAGCCAGTTCCACGGGCGCCCGGCATTGTGCGCGCTGTGTCCTCCACCTGTTCATCTGGAAAACGGTTATTATCCCGAGGCAATGTGTGTCAATTGAGCGTGAAGTTTGGCCCATTGTTTCTCCGGAGTCGCTGATTGGTCGGATAGTGTGGGAAACCTCTGTAATCCGGAGACTCACACCCCCCGCAGCTCGTGCGCAGTATAAATAAAGCTGGCGGCGAGCTGCTGTACTTCAACGAACTGCGTCTGCCTACTTAAGAAGCAATGGCTCCTGTCAACGTAATGAACAGCTATACGTTAAGCGCTAAGGACAAGATTAAAGTAAGTGTGACAATCGACTCAAAGACGAGAGATAAATACTGCATGGTCAGCTTGGTTATTACTAGTACTATTATTTTGTTATATGAAATTTAATATTCTTCTTCTTCTTTTCCTGTCCAGCTCAGAAAGCCCGTGGTGGAGAAAATGCGCAGAGATCGTATCAACAGCAGCATCGAGCAGCTCAAGAGGCTCTTGGAGCCCCAGTTCAAGGGGCAGCAGGCCACCTCGAAACTGGAGAAGGCCGACATCCTGGAGATGGCCGTGTGCTATCTGAGAGAGAGCAGTCTGGAGGCGTCGCCGCGACCAGAACATCTGCAGCAGAGCTACAGCGAGGGCTTCGCCAAGTGCCTGCAGGAGACCCTGCGCTTCCTCTCTTTTCATGACCCGATGAAATCATCCCAAGTGAAACTGCTTACTCACTTCCAGAAAGCCGAACCCAACAACCTGCCGATCTCAAGCATCCACAAGAGCGCCGTGCGGGAGAATGGCGGCTCCATCTGGAGGCCGTGGTGAATCCTCGGTCTGGACATTTGTTTTGGTTCAAATCAGAGGATGGAGTGACTTTACTTTTTGCGACAGTCAGAATATGTCCTCTCTGAGTAGGAAATGTTAATTCCCAATATTATTGTTCGGCAATATTTGCCCCGGTTGTTCAGTAGGAGGAATGTTTCCTTAGCATTGCCTTTTAGGCTCTGTGCCAGACGTTCGATAGCGAATGTTGTGTAATTGTAAAGCTGTGCTGATGGAGTTTTATAAAGTCCTGGGGCACTGTTGGTGGGGAACTAAAATGTGGAGGTCGGCTGGGTATTTAACTTCCTTCATTTTGAAGAGAAAGTTTTACATATTGTAAGAATTGGTGTCTATAATATTTATAGAAAGTGTTGTTGCCAAATGCAAATTCCCTGCTTCTTCCCCTATTCTCCCCTCAACCTCTGTATGATGCTTATTGAAATTGCATTGCATAATATAAATATTACCTTTTGTAAGGTTTATTGTTGTATAAATTTCTTGGAATTTGTTTAAACGTACGTTTTATAAACCCATATAAAGCAATTTTAATAAACAATCTATTTTACATATTTGTTTTGGGGTATTTCTTGAAACTGCTACCAAAGAGATAGGTACACTTTTCCAGTTGCTGGTGTATTGATTTGGAGTGTTTATAACATGGAGTGGTGTGTTTAATTAATCTGCAAACCTGGGGATGGGTAATGGACAGTGTTAGAAGTACAACTCTTTATGTTTTGTAAAATAGAAAGGCAGACCACAGCTCATCACTTCATTCAGTAGATCACATCAACAATGTGTGTGTGTGTGTGTGTGTGTGTGTGTGTGTGTTTTGTTTAATTGAAATATTTTCTAGTCTGAACTCCACTAATTATATCAGTTTTTATTTTAAACTCAGAGCACCAAGTCAAGGTGTTTTGCTCAACAGATAAATAGAATACATAAAATGCATTGCATGTGCATGAACATTTATAACATAAATTAACATGTATAAAACAAGTTTGTAACCATAAAACACACAGAAGAACTTGAGAGTTCAGAGCAAAAGAATCAAATGAAGCATCTTTGAAATTTAATTGGTGTCATTATAGTGTCAAGTGTCACTTTATCAATTACTCTTTCTCTCCAGCAGCTTCAGTAAAGTGAGGTTTTCAAAAGGTGGGCTGTTGAGAAGATGTTACTAATGCTCCTAAATAAACTTTTATCTGAATTACGTTGTATGATGGTGCAACTGATGGGATGGCATGGTGGCACAGTTGTTAGTGCTGCTGCTTAGAATATGGGCTGAGTCATAGAAGCCATGGGTGTTTACTGCAGCCAATCCTTCCATCAGATACTAAATCCTGACTTTATTTGATCATCTATTGAAACAACCAGCAGTGTGTGCTTCACCTTCAATAGAACCCTCAGGTGTGACTAAAACTGACTGAACTGCTTCTTTGGAGGTTGTCTTGTTCTTTGCTTTTCTGTCTTCTATTTGGTAACTGAAATGATGAAGTTAGGGAAGCTTATCAAGCAAGATGGCATTAAAAGACATGAAGTAGCACAGACAGGCACAAGTTAGTAGTGATGCTGCTGTCTGTGGGTTTCAAATCCTGGTCAGGTCACCAGGATGTGTCTTTTTCATGTCTTCCTTGATTCTGTGTGAGTTTTCCTCCCATTTCTTAAAAATGCATGGTTTATGTTAGCAGCATGAGTGCCCTGTGATTACAGTGGGTTCTGCTTGAAGCTGCCAGGTTAGGATTTGACCCATCACTACCCTAAAATAATATGAACTGATTTGGTAACCTGCTGGGTGGATAATATCATTCAGTCAAGCAACATAGGAAGTCAATCTGTGCATCACGTGCCTGTCCTAAAATTAACACTACACCAGTCTAGTTTTCCACTTGAGTTAAAAGAATGTCATTTTGGTCGTTTATTGATGTGCTGATGTTAAAGATTTCTGGTTCCAGGTCCTTAATTCTTGTAGAGTGGAACCCTTCAGATGGTATTAAAACCCAGTTTTCCACCAATTTTATGCTCAAAATACATTTTTTATATAAATGAATAAAGTATAGGCCACAATGACTGGAACTCCTGCATCCTGTCAGACCATTTCAGGTAAAAAATATCATAACACACCTGTGCAACAAACAAATTTCAGGTCATTCATAAACAGTTCATATAAATCTCAGGAATCCTTTAAGATTCCAGGATCTGATCTCATTTTCAAGGCTTCCCCAAGGCATGAGGTAAGATGAATGGTTTTGGTTTGCTTCTGTCTCTCATGTGAGTGATGAGTGGGACTTGTGCAGGGTTTGAACTGGCAGGCCTGTTGTTTGCACACCTCCAGATTGCTGATATTAGTAGTCGCTCTTCTTTGTGGTGTACATCTGAATGCAGTTTTGGAAATGTGCTGCGGTATTCATGTGAGGCTTCAGCAGGATGATGTAGCACTTTGGGGTGAAGTAACCTCCAAGAATGCCCAGTACACTAGCCAGAGTTGCAGCGATGTTCATTGCATTGATATACTTTCCCTGGTACACACTGCTTGTTGTAAAGAAAGCGAGCCAGGAGAGCAAGTAGATGAGCAGGCTGAAGGTGATACACTTGGCTTCATTGTAGTTGGCAGGGAGATCTTTGCCAATGTAACTTAAAGCAAAGCATATGCAGCTGAGAAGTGCCACAAAGGAAAGCTCCACAATGGTCACTGGTGACTGACTCCCACTGCACTCCAGCACAATCTTATCTGGAAATTTGGAGTACTCCTCAATAGGTAACGGGTGGTCTAGAAGAACATGCAGAATGCAGATGAAGAGCTCAGTAAATGATGCGATGAGGATAAACATCTGGGGGCCATTGTTCTTTGCCCACCACTCATATGCCTTGGGAAGATTGGAGGACATCTTAAAGATACACACAATTTGAAAGGCCCGCACAGCAATGCAGGACAGGCACACTGTGACGCTGATGCAAAATACAGAGTACTGAAGAATGCAGGAAATGTGAGATGGCAGGCCAAGATGAAAGTAGATACTGCTGCAGGCGCTGGCCAGTGAAGCCAGCATGACCAGGCATGTCCTGCCCCCTGCCGAACGAACCACTGGAGTGTCCAGATGGCGCAGGAAGACAGCTGCCACAGTGGCTATCAGAAGTATGGTCAGTGCTGCAATGACAAGAAGGAGCACGGCTAAGCTGTCAGACATTTCCAGGTATTCCAAGGTACGGGCAAAGCAGGTCTGGCTGGCAGCTGGTGACCACTGCCACTTCTGGCAGGGTTCACAGACATAAAGATCTGAAAGAATTGAGAGGTTCGCATTATGACAAGCATTAGAGTGTAATGAATACAGCAGCGTCCTTCTGGTCACTGACATGGACTACAGAAGAGAAAGCCTTGAAACTCATCCTGCCTCTGGCCAGCTGGTCATTTGTGCTCTCTTGATAGTTCTAGAAGTTATTTGGGATGAAGGTCACTTCAAAAGGCACTATATGAATAAAGATCGGTAAAGCAAAATAGAGGAACGCTTTTTAAAAGACCTTTATGTTAATTGTTTAGCATAAACCTAAAAGGTCTGATGGTTTGATCATTACCAACAATGACAAAACATTTTATTAATTAAAACATGAATTAATTAATTTACATTAGCTAACGTGAAAATGTTAAGGAAAAGAAGATTAAATAACACAGTAATTTGCTCATTGTTTAAACCAGTTTTTGAAGCCTACCTCTGAATTATTGGCTAAAGGGCAGGAGCCAGGTCTGGACAGGAGGCCATTCGCACACTGGGCCAGTTTAAGGCCACTTACATAACAATGTCTCTTTATTATTCTTGGTATTTTTAATACATGGCATGAAGGTGCAGTTGTTACCACTACTACCTGACTGAAAAAACAACCTGGGTTTAAATCCCATGCCCAGTTGTTGGCAGCGTGAGCTTTGCACATTCTTCCCACACAACATCCCGTGAGCTTTTTCTCTGGATTCTCTTACAGTACATCCCAAAGATGTGTAGTTTAGGTCAACTGGTGACCATTAATTGGCTCCAGTGAGACTATAGCAATGAGTGCCTCAAAGTGAACTGACGTCCTATTCAGTGTTGATTCCCACCTTTGGCCCAGTGATATAGACACCAGCCCCCCATGGTTTTGATGAAGCAGGTTTAGTACGCATGCATTATTATACAGTGGCACAGCAGCTAGTGTTGGTGTCTCTCATCTCCAGAATGCTGGCTCCAGTCCCACACTGGTGACTGTGGGCTTTGGATGTTCTCTGGTTTATTCCTCTCCCATCTCAAAGAGTAGCATGTTTGGTTAAGTCATGACATTTTCTAACCAACTTAATCCTGACCAGGAGGCTGCAGCTTATCCCAGCTAGTATAGCGCAGGAGCACAAGACATGAACAAACCCTGGACAGGGTGCCAGTACATTGCAGGGCGAACACACAAACACACTAGGGACAAATTAACATTACCAATTCACCTACCGTGCATGTCTTTGGACAATGGGAGGAAACTGGAGCACCTGGAGAATCCCACAAAGACATAGGTAGAATATGCAAACTCCACACAAGGAGCACCTGAGACGCAAGCCATTGTCTCCTTACTGCAAGGTAACCGAATTATCACTGTGCCACTGGGCTGCCTTTGTTAGGTTAAGTTCCAATTGTAAATTTTTCTAATGTATGTAAGTGTGCCTTGAAATGAACTAGTGTCCCTGGGTCGGTCACGACTTTGCACCCAATGTTTCCATCAGTTCACCTTGAGCCTGAACTGGAAATGTGGTTTAGAAACTACATGGATGGGGCAGGAGGAGAAGGAGAGAAAATAGTTCAAAGTTCAAGAGTCCTGGCCTGGCATACAGTATGTCTGAGTGGAGTTTGTATGGTCTCCCCAATTCTGTATATACAGAATATCTTCTATAATCTCAGACTGGCAACTCTAAATCAAAGCATGTCTGTGGGTGCTTTGATGACCTGCCACCTAATCCTGTGTTGATTAATAGCTTGATACTGCTGGAATGGGCCCCAGCTCCCACAACTCTAAAATGGATTAAGAATTGTCAATAATGGGTGGCTTAGTGAAATGTGTTGCCACTTCAGAGCAATAACCAGAGTTTGATTCCTGGTGCAATCTCTGTCTTTGCATGTTCTTCCAGTTTCCAAGTATTTATAAAACAGACAGATGGTATGACAACAAGAGGGTGGCAGTTACTGATTCCAATGCTTAGCTTTAGCTGCTGGGAGTTGTATGTTGCCTTATGTCTTGAGTTTGCATATTCCTTAAAACAGATTACGTGTTTTCTATGTGTTTGTAATAAACACATCATTATACTGCCTTTCTACAGTTATGGATATGTTAAGATGTTTACAAGGACAAAATCATGATACAATCCATCCATTTTCCAACCCGTTGAATCTGAACACAGGGTCACGGGGGTCTGCTGGAGCCAATCCCAGCCAACACAGGGCACAAGTCAGGAACCACATGATACAATTGTTTCCATATTTCTACAGTCAAAGCACTGTAAACTATGTGACAGTGGGGCAGAGAGCTCAGAGCTTGGATTGAACAGGCATCTTTGTGTTTCTTTACTCCAATGTCCTAACCACTAAGCCATGCTGTTTGGCTGTGAGTTTAAATGCTTGAGTGCAGTGCTTGCAGTATACGATGTATGTAAAACAAATTGTTGGCCATTTTCCTGAAAGCTTCAGTGAAACTTTAACTTTCCAGAAAATCAATTTTTACTGAATCAGTATAACGTTAAAAAGCTTCTACAAAGAGAATCTGAAATGTCACGCTCTAATCTGCTGGTGCCTGCAGTGTAGTGTAACTCCCATCAAAGGCTTACTTAGGTTTGTCGCTCCTACGCTTTGAAGTTTTCTGCTAAGTTGGCTTGTGGCGCACTGTGAGCGGTCGCATTCATCTCATCTCATTCTCACTTAATGCCATCACAGCAGATCTGAGCACAAGGAAGCGACCCCTGACAGGCTCAGTCCGGCCCATTAACACATCCAGATCACTCACATGTTCTTCACTGCATTTCAGCGAGCTGTACCTGTCACAATAAGCGGAGCTTAAGGGTTTGCGGGGGGGATATGCCCCTCAAACGGAAGCACTATGCAACTAAAATACATCCCCAATAAAGCGTTGTTTTTTTTCTCAAGAGTTTACTTTTTATTATTTAAGGTTACATGTTATGTAAAAATGTTGATAAGCAACGAATATGACCACACAATCCATCCTATCTCAGCAACTCTCACAAGTCGACTGTCCATAAAACAAACAGAAACCATTCTGTCCTATTACGGATACGCTCTTGTTTCAAATTCACCTTGACAGTGGTCACTTCAACTTGCATATCTTGTCTTTAGTATCACCTTCTTTTAGTTGTCACATCAGACCCTCATAAAGCAGCGCGTTTTTGTTTCCGTGCCGTCTGTACAAGCGGCGGTGAGGCGGTCTGAGCAAACCTGTTACGCGTGACGTCACACACACTCCATAGTCACAAAAGCTTTAATAAACAACAAATGTCCCTTTGATGAAGTAAATAACAGATCAAAGGCGCTTCAACTTTTTATCAATCCATCCGATTTATAACCCAGAGCAGAAACGCACATTTTTAGTAAAGGTGCCAACGTGGTTCTTCGGAGTGATGATAGGCAAAGGGGGAACATTTTTTGTTCCCCCAACAGGGTTCTCTTCAGGCAAAGTTTAGGTTTTCTTAACCTGTAAGTATCTTGCTAGAAAGCTTAATATATATTAAAGATAATCGGTTTTGTCCACATATTTGAAACCTGTTCAAAGCCCAAAGAACCAATGTCATATGCAAAGGATCCTTCAAGAATAAATTCATTGTTTTGCCAAGTAATGGTTCTGCGAGGTACCACACACTCCAGGAAAGTAAGAGTGCAGGGAGCTGAACGGGGCAAGGCAGGAACAATCCCTGGACAGGACGCCAGGTCATCGCAGGGTGAACACACGCACGCACACACACACACACAAGCACACACCTGTGTGTCTTTCAAAACAGTTATCCCGGAACACTTACATATTATGCAACGCATATCTAACTTTATCACAACAATAAGCGGATAAAAATAAATAATGCAATTTCACTATCGCTAATGGAAATTCTTCTTTTTCAGAATTTTTAAACCTGTTATTGCAAGATTTAGGTTATTTTGTAACTTTTTATTACGAGCATATTATGAGGTGTGACTTGAGATGTAATGTAAATATGTAGCAGTACTGTTGTGACCCTAAAAAAAAAACACAATTATTTTTGTCTGCCCACCCACCCCTATTTCAAACTCCGCCCATTCCTGTCTCTACCACCGCTAATTTGAATGAGCTCATCTGTACCGTCAATCAGAGCAGATCATTTTTACCTTTATAGATCTTCTTATTGTTACTTTATAATATATCACGTGTTCAGTAAACTTGTTATTTCGAAGTGTATTCTTGTTTGGTCTGTAATTGCCTTGTGATGGCGTCCTATTCAAATTACGGATGGACTGGTATTCGTATAATCTTGTTTTATTGGTTGCTTATGATCGGCTGTTTGCTGTGTATGGTCTGTCATATTTATATTTCTAATTACATAGACGCAATTATGTACAAAGATTCCTAAAAGAGAAAATAAAGCCTTCAAATGGAAATAAACTGATCTGAATTATCCCTGCCTTACAGATTTTTGAAACTAATGAATGAATAGCGGCCTTCAATTCACTGGTCTACAAAAAAAT